>NC_042618.1:452722337-452994837 GCF_901001135.1 Rhinatrema bivittatum | reverse complement strand
CCCATGTGCATCACTTTGCTCTTGTCCACATTAAATTTAATTTGAATTTCCAGTCTTCCAGTCTCGCAAGGTTCTCTTTCAATTTTTCACAATCTGCTTGTGATTTAACAACTTGGAATAATTTTGAGTCTTCTGCAAATTTGATCACTTCACTCGTTTCCTTTTCCAGACAATTTATAAATATATTAAAAAGCACTGGACCCAGTACAGATCCCTGAGGCACTCCACTGTTTACCCTTCTCCACTGAGAAAACTATTTATTCCTACTCTCTGCTTCCTATCTTTTTACCAGTTTGCAATCCACAGTAAATGCTCGCCTCCTATCCTGTGACTTTTTAATTTTATCAGGAGTCCCTCATGGGACACTTTGTCAAACGCCTTCTGAAAATCCAAATACATGACTTCTATTGGCTTACCATTATCCACATATTTATTAATGCCTTTGACAAAATTTAGCAGTTTGGTGAGGCAAGATTTCTCTTGTGTAAATCCATGCTGCTGTGTCCCATTAAACCATGCCTTATTCTGTGATTTTTTTCTTTAGAATAGTTTCCATGATATTTCCCGGCACTGAAATCAGATTCACAAGTTTATGGTTTCCCAGATTAGCCTGGAGCCCTTTCTAAAGATGAGGTTATATTGGCTACCTTTGAATCTTTGGGTATGATGGACAATTTTAATGGTAGGTTACAAAATACTAGTAAAAGATCTGCAATTTCATTTTTTTAGTTCTTTTTTTTGACTGAAGAAAAGTTCAAAAATATTTCTTTAGGTTTAGGTAGCACAAGATGGTATCACATAGAAAGATATAATTTGATGAAGTTCATGTGTAAGTCATCTGCATTATTCTTTTTATATTTTTGTAATATTTAATGTCTGTTATTAGCAGCTCCATCAGGTTACCAGTATCCCAATACTGAATTTATTCATAAATAAAATGTTCTGTTATAGACAAGATGTACAAAGCTACTCTCCATCCCACCAACCACGATCCTGAGACCTTGAAATTCCTCGAAATCTTGAATTTGATTCAACCACTAATTTTAAACACTTGAAAGCTTTAATGGTTGTTATATTTAGCAAAACAAGTTCCTCTTTGCCTAGAATAATACAGCATTTCATTCACTTAAAAACAGTAACCTAAAACTAGTAAATATCTATTCTCAGGCACAGAGCATCAACCATTATGTAAACGACTGTAATGGCCGAATTCTTCACTTTAATTTGGAAAACTAATGTAAGTGAGATAGAAAGCAATTTGTGCATCCACATGTGGTGTACAGCTATCTGCACTTCTTATTTATACTGCTAAATGCTTAAAATAACAATGTCATAAATTTGCTGGTTCCCCCCAGGTTTCTTGGCAGGGTTCCCTACGTGCTCTCGCAGAGTGCAGTTTGGTTGCCTCTTAAATAAGATCAACTGAAAGAAAAAACAATACCTCCAGTAATGAAGTAGTTCTAACCCATTAAATGCAGATGACCCACAGGGGGTTAAATCATAAGGGAGGGAGCACACATCGCCCTGAACTACAGAGCTGTTTTCTATCACTTGTTACCGGTTTGAATGTCTGTCCCAGGAAAGTGAATTCAATATATCTTGCTGGCCATCAGTTGCCCTTTGGCTACTCCTTCTCTTTCTGATGTAGCTAGATTTCACTTCGGAACTTACAGAGATGGATGAGCTCCTACCACACGTAGAAGCGAAAGAAAACATTTCTTTCCCCACTGCAGCAGATGAGATCCATCATTAGGGGAATGGATTTGACCTTGTCAAGTGGACCAAAGAAATTAATTAATGAGCCCCTTTGGAGGAGGCCGCTTTTGCAGAGCAGAGTGGTGGAAAGTGTTTTCATTTATGCCCACTGCTACCTTACAATAATGCTGCCAAAGAGCTGGCTACTTAATACCCCAACACTCTGAGATAAGTTGCCCTTTGCATGCTGAATAGAATTGGGGCATCTTGATGCCTGTCTGCTACGTTACATTCTGCGCCATAGATTTCTGCTGACTTTCTCTTTACTTATCCAAATTCCTAAATAGGCCTCAAGATTGCGGTTGGGTTACCTTGAGTATCACAGAGCACGCAAGGATTTGTAATAGGATGTTAAGCTGCATTTTTTATGTATTTGATATGGATTCACAAAAACAGAATTTGTAATGAAGGATTCTGCTTGCTCTAATTTTTAATTGTATTCCTCAGTAAATTGACAGCGTTTCTGGCAGCAAATGCTTCCCGCCACGATACAAACAAAAAAAAACAAAACGCGAAAAGGGTGTGCTTCCTACACGTTGCTACCGCCCGTAATGCTGTCACAACTGCCTTTCCATGTGCACGGATGATGTGAATTTTTGGGCTCGCAGTTCCAAACCTTAACGTGATCCTTTCGTTGGTTCCTCCCGACACAGCCCCTTGGCGAAACACGTTCATGTCGAGGGACTGTAAATTTGTAAATGCCCTTTTGTGACAAGCTTTGGAATAAAGCAGAGGCATTGTGACTAAAAGAAAGGCTCCTAATTTAAAAAATGAGCAAGCAGAATCCTGCACATTCTGTTTCTAAGTATATATATTTTACATGGGTAATCTCTATCTACTCCACCTCCTTCATATTTTAACATAGATTGACTTTGTTTAATCCTTCATGATATTGGACTTAATCCAATCCCTGAAGAGGCAAATCCATCTGGAGCCTCAGTCAAAACTGTAAGCATGGCTGTTACGAGCGCCTTTTTGCCCTGAGATATACTTGCTAGAATTCCAAGGACTGCCTAGAAGGTTAAATGTTCTAATCCAGTTAAAGATAAGAGTGATAAAGAAGGAATCCCTGGCTAATTTCACAAAACTTGGACCAATCTTATATTTTCATATTTTTCAGATGCAGACCTGGTGCAGAAGCCTCATAGTAGCCTAGGAGATTGGGATATTGAATATTTCATTCCATTTAACTCCCAATTTATTCTGGAACATTAGACATTTTTCTTAACCGCTGCATCAGCATACCAGACGGGCATTATTATTACTCATGTAATAATCTAACTTTAGCAAATGGCGGGAGGGTAAGGTAGGTCATGGAAATGTTTTATGCCAATCTTAAGACAAAAATTCTTCACATACAAGCTACAAAAATTCAGACTTAGAAGCCAATGTACTAACCTGTGGTATTTTCTGTGGCTTAGCGGTCTGTTTCCCTGAAAGTTGGCGAAGGATGCAAATGAAATCAGAGCTCATTTACATGCATAGCAAATGCTTGAAGGACATCTTTTGTACATTGCTATGCCTAGACACACTGCACGTTCACAGCTGTGGCAGTGTGTGTAATAGTGCCACCCAATATTGCAGGCAACTTAGATTAAAGAGACCACATGACCTAGTGCAAGCCCCCAGCCCCATTGACCAAATCCTTGGTGGTTCATGGGGAAATGGCACCCTCCACTCCCCACCAAGGTATGGCTTATAAATGTTACTAAAAGGATCCCCCCCCTTGACAATCCCCAACCCTGTAAGCCATGCCCCCTTGTACAAAAACATGAGCCAAAACCCTAAAGTGGGTGCCCCCTTCCATCCCATCTGGCCTCTCAAAAGCTCATTCCATAGTGGTGGGGTTCTTCTGGGAGCAGCTGGCGTGTATGGGGTCAGCCAATGCCATTTTCCAAGATGGTGCCAGTGGAGCAGGAGCAACTGGTGTTTGCTTCTGCTCGGTGTAGAACCCCACAAGTATGGGGGAAGCACTGGGGGAAGGGGAGGGCATGGATTGCCGGCTGTGGGACTTTGAGCCATTGTTTTGTACCTACAGTACCTGAATGTAATCGCTTTGAGGTGTCATGAAAAGCAGAATATGAAAAAGTTTTATTATTATATTATTATTATTATTACAAGGGGATGTGGCTTACAGAGGCAGGGCTTGCCAAAGGCCTTCTGTTAGTAATATTTACTGGCCAGGGGGGAGATTGCCATTATTCATGAACCACCAGGGATCTGGCCCACGGGATTGTGTTGGGGCTTGCCCTGGGCTGTGCATTTTCTTTATGGTAGTGTGCATGGTCCATACGACTCTCAGCTCCCCTAGGTCAGTTGAAACAGAGAACTACACCTCATTGAGGTATAGCTGCCTTTTTTTTTTTTTTTTTTGTGAAAACAGGCCTGCAAGGCCTTTTTTCATGTGCCTGTTTTTGCAAACATACATTAATGAACTACTTTGCATGATTTTGCATTGCAGCGGCTCATAATTTAAAATTGAAATAAACTTTCACATATAGTAGACAACGAACGAAGGTATGATATTGTGAATGGGACTTTATTTTAAGTCACTTTGGAAAAGCAGGCAAAAATGCACAAAACGTCCACATTTTGTTATTTTTATGGATTTACGAGCATTTTGCGTACAAAGCGCAATTTTGCAACATGACTTTGCACTTTAATACATTGGCATCTTAGATATTATGGGCTTTAATTTGAAAAGTGAAGATCAGAAAGCACTTGTTCAGAGTTGGGTGAATTCAGCATTAATTTGGATCATTTGTTATTCCTTAGGGGTAAATTTTCAAAACCAAATCTAGTGGTCTAACATTGGAGTCAGGTGGCTAGATCCAAGCCTTTGAAAATTTGCTGGCATCAAGTGGCTACTTTTAGTTGCTCAGACTCTGGATAGTTCCAGACATACAGGTCGATCCAGTAAGGCCGCGGTAAAAACAGTGAGGTAGTGTCAGGCGCACCCTTCCTCCCCGCACGCACAGTTCTCTTCACTAACTCCCCGATACTCTCCTCTAATCGCATGCAAATGCATGCCGCGGCTGTGAAGCGTTAGGGAAGGGTTATGCCCGCGCAACCCATTTTACTGTATAGGTGCTGTAACAGCGCCTATACAGTAACCTGGGTGCGCTGGTACCTGTCATTTCAAATGACATTTGAAATGACAGGCACCAGGAAGTGTAAAAAAGTTTAAAAAGTGTAAAAAACAAAAAACCTGTGTGTTATATAAAAAAATAAAACAATTTTAAATACCTGTCGGAGGGCCGTGGGTCCCGGTGGGCGGCGGGCAGCCATCAGCGGCATCCGGTAGTCCCTTCTCCCTTCCTCCCTCCCTCCCCTGCCTGGATGAGCGCCAAAATCGCACGGGCGGGTCGGCAGCGGGGGGGGGGGGGGGGTGGCAGCGGGGGGGGGGGCGGCAGCAGGATCCGGGAGCGGCGGGTAGGCGGCAGCGGGGTCCGGGGGTGGCAGCGAGATCCGGGGAGCCAGCAGCGGCAGCATGTTCGATCGGGCAGGCAGCTAGGTGGCAAAGTAAAGATGGCCGCCTGCACGGGAAAATCGTGCAATTGGCCGCTGAAGACGTGACGTCACACCCCGTGACGCCAAACGTCGTGACGTCACGTCTTCAGCGGCCAATTGCATGATTTTCCCGTGCAGGCGGCCATCTTTACTTTGCCACCTAGCTGCCTACCCGATCGAACATGCTGCCGCTGCTGGCTCCCCGGATCTCGCTGCCCCCCCCCGACCCCGCTGCCGCTGCCCCCCCGGACCCCGCTGCCGCCTACCCGCCGCTCCCGGATCCTGCTGCCGCCCCCCCCCCCCCCCCCCCGCTGCCGACCCGCCCGTGCGATTTTGGCGCTCATCCAGGCAGGGGAGGGAGGGAGGAAGGGAGAAGGGACTACCGGATGCCGCTGATGGCTGCCCGCCGCCCACCGGGACCCACGGCCCTCCGACAGGTATTTAAAATTGTTTTATTTTTTTATATAACACACAGGTTTTTTGTTTTTTACACTTTTTAAACTTACCATAGCAGGCCCGAGCCTTGCTACTTTTTTGTTTGTTTTTTTTTGCCCTGGTCCCGTCCGGTCTCCTGCAGCCCCGTCCAGTCCGGACGGGGCTGCAGGAGACCGGACGGGACCAGGGCGGGTAAGCAATGTTTTTACCCTACACTACACTACACTAACTCCTACTAGGGGGAGGCGGTAAACTAGCAGGTTAAGGCCGCGGCAGAACAGCGGGTTACGGAGGAGATAATATCAGCGCCCGTTACAGTATCGCAGGGGAATAGCTAATTCCTTCATTATACAGCTTTTTCGTTCATTTACATGCCGGGTGCGGAAAGGGTTATGCGTCTGTTTTCAGAAGCGATACGGACGCGTGAAACTGGAGACTGTATCGCCGAATTGCCTTGCGCGCCCGAATTGTGCGCTATGAGCACGTTACAGACGGGCAATCCTCGAGCGGACGATACTGGATCGACCTGTCAGTCGGAAATTTAGCTGGCTAATGCTAACATTCAGAGCTAGGTGATTAAGCAAGCTAGACAAACCTAGGTGAGGCACAGCTGGATTAAGGCTAACCCTGCGCCTGGAGCCAGCAATTTCACACCCCCAAATCCCTGGTGGCGCAATCTGGTTAAACAACTTATTGATCTTATTTCTTTCCCACCCAATCTAAAAGAACATCAAGTCCCTGAGTCCTGACTGATCTCCCCTTCTTCCTGCCAGATCTAATGAATACCTCAAGTTCCAATAGCCCTTTAATCCCTCCTCCCTCCCCATACCCTGAACTGCTCCCTCCCCCCCCCCCCCCCCCCCGCAAAAAACATTATAGTGCTAAGCTTACAGGAGATCACAGCCTCACTTCTTATTGGCACCTTGCCCAGCATTGCTCTAACATCACCTAGACAGCTAGTTTGTAGCTGAAAATTCACCCAAAGCTAGCTGGCCAAAACATTCAGCTGAAAATCAGCCATTTAGTCTTTAGCATGTGTCATCTTCTAAATAGGTAGGTTTACTGCACAGCTGATGTTTCATAGCTTTTCTGATTTTAGTATTTACCTTTTAGAAATATGTATTGTATATTTTAATGTTTTCTTAACTGACTATGCAACTGATTGTCTGTCTTTTAACTGTGTTATATATTTATTACAATGTAAACCGATGTGATGTTCCCTACGAACTTCGGTATATAAAAGCAAATAAATAAGTAAATAAATAAATAAATAAAGATTGCACACGTCTTCAAATATAGGTGCACAAATAGCAGTCACAGAAGCAAAGTGATCAATAATAAAACGCATTTGTTTTACTCATGTTTGAAAACGCAGCCCTAAATAATTGCTGCTTTAAATTCCATGTTATCAGTTTCACCAGTGCTGTAGTGCAGAATGTTTAGCAGTTGTATATGTCCAGGATCTTTGTAGGATGTGAAACCTTTCATTGGACCAACATAGTAAATATCAACGATGACACACACAAGCAATTCAGATAACAGAGGCCCCATCTGAAGACGGACCCAACGCTGTCTTCAAAACTCATATACTACAGCCTGTTCATCTCCAGATAATTTTTGCATTAGGGCAATAAAAAGCATTACAGTCTGCTGAACGTCCAGTTTCTACAATGCTAATTTCTCATCTCAAGGCTTAATATCATGGAGATTTCTAGGAAAACACCCAGTGGCAGCCCTACTTAGCTTTTTTGCTTCCAGCTACCATTTTGGTGCTGCTCTGACTGCTTCAAGAAAATGCATAGTAGAAAAAAAATCGCTAAAACTTTTCAGCTCTCTTCTGTGGTACTCTGCCTCCCTCCCACATGCCATCAGACGCACATGACCCAAGCAGTAAATCCTGCAGTAATAGCTGACAACTTAGGTATTTCTTGGCACTTTCATATGGGCCGATACAGTAAAAATGTGCGCGCGATTTAGTAAGTTAATTTATTTAAATTAGGGCCCGCGGTAAAAAGAGGCACTAGGGACACTAGCCCATCCCTAGCGCCTCTTTTTAGACAGGAGTGGCGGCTGTCAGCGAGTTTGACAGCTGACGCTCAATTTTGCCGGCATCAGTTCTCAAATCCGCTGACAGCCATGGGTTCAGAAACCGGCACCGGAAAAACTGAGTGTACGGTTTTCAACCCGCGAGCCGCGGGCCCATTTTAAATTTTTTATTTCCTTGGTGCCGGCAGAAATTAACGCCTACCTTTGGGTAGACACTAATTTCTTAAAGTAAAATGTGCGGCTTGGCTGCACATTTTACTTACTGTATCGCGCGGGAATGACTAAAAGGGCCAACAACTGAATAAGGGGTAAAGCTAGCGTGTCGATAACGCACGTCCAAATGCCGGTTAACAGTGAGCTCCACTGGAGCGCACTGTACTGTACCGGCCTGATAGTGAGCTCGAAGGCTGGGGAGATCTTATACAAAATGAGATATGGGTGACTTGTTTTGCACCTTATATTCAATTCATGAGTACTCTCTCCACTTTTCCCTGTTCGTTCACATCACTCCTCCTTTGTGCTACCCGACTGAGCACCAATGACAAGCAGAGAACTTATTACTTATATAAATAATGACAGTTTCTTAAGATCCTCGTTGCATTCCACACAGTGATTTTTATTTCCTGTAAACTTGATGAGGCTTCTCTACAGCAATCTGAAATCGTTTATGGGGAAAAAAATGGACATATTCAACTAGTGAAACAATTATTTTGCCTAAATAAGCAATGACATGCAAGTTACTGGATCTGTTTATGTAATCTGCATTAGATTTATGTACAAATATCTGTAGATTTTGAGTAGGGGGAGGAGTCGTGCATCTACTTATAAAGTACCTTATTGCATTCTAAAAGAAGCTGCTGTAGCAGTGTGCTCTGCATAAGAACTGCCTGAATCAGATAACTGAGAATGGATTGGGCATTACAGTCTCCACATTGGACTACAATTCTGGCATTTTGATTTTTTATAGTCAATGACATTAGTAGGCAGGTGATGCTTTTTAAGAGGTCCATTTAGATGGATAACTTAAAAGTTATCCATCTAAATGGCAAAAACGGCATATTCAGTGACTTATTCACTGAAATTTAGGGCCTCATTTTCTAAAGTATCACAGGCCTGCGATACTTTAGGTAATGAGGGGCGGGGGGCCGAAACGGGGGGGGGGGGGCGGTCCTGCGCTGCTGGTTTCGCACCCAATAGCGCCACCATAGAAGGTATAGTTATTGGGTGCGAAATAGGCAGCGAAAAGGCCCTTACCTTTTCGCTGTCGGCACCATCTTCGAGGAGTCGGCCCCGGTGATGCCCCGACTCCTCCTCTTCCGGGGCCGACTCCGCCCCCATCTTGGTATCGCACGCGATAAGGGACTTTTCGCGTGCGAAACGTCCCTTATCGCATGCGATCCGTCTGGTAAATGACCCCCTTAGTTGGTAACTTGCAGGTGTTTTGGGGGAAGAGCAGAGGTAGCAGGATAAATTATCAGGTTAACTCTGATATTCAGTGTTAGCGGGCTAAACTCTAAGGGGTAGATTTTTAAAAAAAGCGCGTTCGCGTACTTTTGTTTGTGCACCAGGCGCAAACAAAAGTACGCTGGATTTTATAAGATACCCGCGTAGCCGCGCGTATCTTCTAAAATCCTGGATCGGCGTGCTCAAGGCTGCTGATTTTGGGCAGCCGGCGTGCACCGAGCCGTGCAGCCTGTCACCGTTCCCTCCGAGGCCGCTCCGAAATCGGAGCGGCCTCGGAGGGAACTTTCTTTCGCCCTCCCCTCACCTTCCCCTCCCTTCCCCTACCTAACCCACCCCCCCGGCCCTATCTAAACCCCCCCTACCTTTATCCATGGATTTACGCCTCCCGGAGGGAGACGTAAATCCACGCGCACCAGCGGGCTGCTGGCGCGCCGAGACTCGACCCGGGGGCGGTTCCGGAGGGCGCAGCCACGCCCCCGGAATGCCCCGGCCCAAAACCACGCCCCCGGGCCCGCCCCCGAAACACTGCGTCCTGCCCCCAAAATGCCGCGTCGTTCGGCCCCGCCCCGACACACCCCCGACACGCCCCCTTCCGAAAACCCCGGGACCTACGCGCATCCTGGGGTTCTGCGCGCGCTGGCGGCCTATGGAAAATAGGCGCGCCGGCGCGCAAGGCCCTGCTCGCGTAAATCCGGGAGGATTTACGCGAGCAGGGCTTTGAAAATCCGCCCGTAATCGTGCCACTGGCCTGTCCTAAAGTTAGCAGGATAAACTTATCCAGCTAACTTTAAGGTAGCTGGGTATATTTTATCCTGTGGCATGATAGTCCCAACTCTGTTGACAAATCTGACATTGGTCCCTGGATTCTGGAAAGTTTATTTCACACTGCTCAGTATCAGATGTTTGAAAATAAGAACGAGCCACTCTCTCCTTAATATTTTTCCTTAATGATTTGTCAAAGAGAAGGGATTCTGATGTTGCTTTATCTGCCACAGGACAGCGAATTGAGAAGTTAATTCATTGGCCATATCAAGCCATGTGTGTGATTTATTTAATAATTTGTCCTTGTAATTTGCGGCACATTGGGAAGACAAAAAGAAGAATTTCCACACGATTAATCGAACACAGGAGTTGCATAAAAATGCATCGTGAGAACTCGCCTATGGTTTTACATTGCCTTGATAAACAACATATTTTTTTAGATCTAAAATGGTCCATATTGGAGCATGTCCACCTAGATCAGTGGGGTGAGGATAGGGTTATAATGTTGAGCCAGAGGGAATAACAATAGATTTTCTGGCACAACACTGTGTGCCCTGATGGATTAAATTCAGAAATTGAGTGGAATGTGTTTCAATAAATTACCTTCATTTCAATTTATCACAGATACTTGAGCATATATTCTCAACATAACATTCTGACACATATGTTCTATTTTTAAATATGACAAGTTACGTAAAAGAAATGTTACCACCTCCATCCACTAAAGGAACAAACTAGTGAGATGGTTCAAATGTAAGAACATATGAATTGTTGCAAAACAGGAATCTTTTGAAAAGTTTAGTGAAGTTTTGATATAATTTATCATTGTGTTCTCCTACTTGTACATGCAAATTTAATCTTTTGCAACTAAAGGTGCACAAAGGTGAACAAGATCTGCTGGATGCCCCTGAAGCAGCGGTGAGCGAAACATGGCGCTATGTTGGGCTGACATTTTTTATTGAGTAATGTGAGGACACTGCAATTTTCTCATGGATAAAGACTCAAAAACAAGGGGAGTAATTCTCTAGCTTATTTTACTTGCATACATTTCCATAAATATAAAAAATAAGAAGGCGGTTGGTGTGGATACAACCATAATGATTATAAAGAGCCCGAGTCATACAAATTTATATTGAGCACGGGCATTATGAATGGTCCCATCACCTAATTATTAAATGTATTTTTTGCAGCATTTTTCTAGTTGGTGTTGTTTGGAATTTTCTTGCTCAGAGACTATTGTGAATTTTTATTATTCTTTGATTTACATTTTGCTATATACTGTGATAATCCAATGAATTTTCATAGTGATAACACAGAGCATTCTGCCATACTACTCTCATTAACAATAATTGAAGAAGCATGGCTAATTCATGAGCACAGTGGCAAAAATACATCCCTCCATGTGTCTTGAAAAGTAGATAAAGAATTATATCAGCAACTCACTACAGGCACTAAGAAAAAACTGAAAATTGGTAATTTTGTACATGTATATCTGTGTATACATTTATCAATTTAATGGACTGCCTATTCAAAGTTATATAGTTGTACTTCTAAGTTTGAAGTTATGAATCTAATGTCAGCCACACAAAAAGTGGAATGAATTTTACACGATCACTAGGAATGGAATTTTCAAAGCCATTTATATACATAAACTCCAGTCTTATGTGCATGCAATTGGTACACAGGAAATAGTATCCTAATGATTGAAAAATGAAAATTGTTTTCTGGTTGTGATACCTTTTAGTGTCAGGGACTAATATAAGAATTATTCAAATCTATTTTTGTATGTCCTTTCAAGATCACATACCACAGCAATGCATGAACAATTGTCAGACAAACTTTACCTAGGCATATTTCAGCCTTGTTTGAGTTCAAAGGATATTTTAAACTTTACCCTGTAGATGTCAGTGAAATTTGAAGGAAATCTGAAAAAAAAAATAAAATTCAACAAGGCAGAAAACGAAGCCTTAATCCAATGAAATCCACCTGGGTTTCTTGAAGATCTGAAATCGATTTTCAAAATCACTTCAGATTTTATGTTTTCTTTACGTAAAATAAAATCAAGAAACAACTGAATGAAACATTGAAATTTGACCAAGTTTGATTCTGAAATAAGAGGACTAAAATTCGCACTTAGCTATTGGCATATTAGACATGAAATATATTTTCAAAACTCTTCAAGTTGTATGTCTGTTCACAGAAGTCTACTCATAGGTCCCCTCTTCAGATGTGATGAGGAAAGATCAAAACTCTGAACATATTCTATTCTAAATATGCCAAACTGTATTGAAGTCATTCAGTTCATATTACAAATTGGAATCCTATCTTTACTTTGATCAGCTTTATCCTTTCCTAAACAACCGCAACAGCTTAATTGAGGCCTAAGTAAACAGAGCTCCAATTTGTGATTCTTAATGAGTTTACTTTCTCTTCAGGCAAATTGGTATTGTTGACGCATGCTTCTTTGATACACTCGGTATTTATAGTGCTGCTTGCTAGGAATGGATTCGGCCCAGGATTTTCTGAAAAGAAAGCATAGACTTAAGTTACATAAAGGTGAAATTCTTAATGTCCATGGAGATCTAACTGGCCGGATGCCAAGGGAACTGCTTTGAAGCATGTATCAAAATGTCAAGGTTACAATCAACAGAATAATTGTAATGTTTAAAGAGGTTTATTTGATTGCTATGCATGTGATTGTTGTGTTTGTAAATAAAATGCACTTCTTGGTATCTGTATTTTGCTTTCCAGGAGGAAGGATAGGCTCGCCTCAATACACGATGCTACATAAGGAATATTGCACGTTTATGTTTTAGTTGCTTTAACCAATATTACTCAGCTAATAATGCTGTCATTCATCTCCTATGATTATCAAGGTCTCTTTGAATATACAATTTTTCATTCCAAGACAACTGTCATTGTGTGTTGAAAATAGATACAGTTTTTTTATTTCTAAAGTTAGAGACTTAAGGCGAAATACATGGATGGTTTGTACTAATCAATGGTATTCAAAGGAACACAAGAATTGTCATACTGGGTCAGACCGAGGGCCCATCAAGCTCAGCATCCTGTTTCTGATCAGATCCCAAGTACCTGGCACCATCTGTTCTCTAGTGGCCCAGGTGACCATGTTAAAAGTGAGATTAAAGGGCTCTAAAACACAGGGTGTCTCAAAGATGAGGTATGAGATGATCTTATTAAAATATGTGTGTTGAGGCTTGAGGAAAGCTTGGCATAATTCTAAGCCATCCAAAAATTCCCAAAGGGATAGGACAAATGATAAGCCTGTGTTGAACCTTGGTTAGTATCTGCTCAAACTATCTCTGATAATCCTGATTCCTGTTTGGAATTATATTATAAAAGCCATATAATCAGGTTTTCAAGGTGTTTACATTCCTTCTATGGAATGAGCATATGGTTGGAGATGCTGTAGCAGTGGGATGAACTTGATGCACCCTGTAGTTTTATTTTGCCTGCATTTAATGTGTCATTTGTTGTTAGATATTATGTAAAAGTGAATATATAGAGACTAATATGCAGAGATGTACATCGTGATGCTGATGATAATGAATAATTTAATTTTCCAAGAGAAACAGGAACACCATAAATCAAGAAGACAACAAAACCTTTACTGGACTGGTATGAGAGTACCTGTAAATGGGAATGTGTAAAGGAGATGCTATATATCATTTTTTAATATTTCTGTTATTTGATGCTTTGGAAAATTTTAAATAAAGTATATTTGTCATAAGTATTGTTTATTTATGAGATTTTTATATTCCTCAATTTCCAACACAGATCACAACAAACATACATGTAAAACCACAACATTACAATGAAACTAAAACAAAAAAACCCTGCATAAAATATTAGCATCATGCAGTAGAGATGTGCATTCATTTTTGCCGAATTGGAAAATTGCAACAAAATTGTCCAATTCGGCATTTCAGGGAGCCCGAAAAAAATCAGGATTTTCCCATTTTTTCGCAAAAATTCATTTTTCCGATTAGTGCGCACTAACGGGAGTCAGTGCGCACTAACTCCCCGTTAGTGTGTGCTAACTCCCCGTTAGCGGGCACTAACAAAAACCATTAGATTTTGTTACTTTTTGTTAGTTTTTGTTAGTGCGTGCTAACGGGGAGCTAGCGCGCGCTAACTAAAAATCGATTTTTCGCGAAAAAAAAGACCCGTACCGAAAAAAACGACATTTTCCATGGCGGCCGAAGAATGAAGAACGACACGAACACAAAAAACGATGCACATCTCTATCATGCAGCAGTACAAAATCAACAGTTTACTCTGAAATTAAGTTGCATTTTTTGACAAAGGTTATTTCCTTCTGCCACATTATACAAGTTACCTCAGATTTCCAGTACAACATAAGGATTAGCACAGTTCTCTATCAAAAAAATACAATGTAGGCCTGGATCAGTGGCTTATCCCTGCAGTGCATGAGACGTAGATGTGATTTCCTGATCCAGCTTCTAATCCTTAGGGCATTTGGCATTTGGGACACTGGGGAAGGCATGCTTGCAATCAGGAGACCAAAGGGCGGATTTTCAAAGGGTTACCCCGAGAATCTGCTCCTGAGAGCGCCGAGCCTATTTTGCATAGGCCCGGTGATGCGCGCAAGCTCCAGGCTGCGCGTATGTCCCGGCGCTTGAAAAAGGGGGTGGGGTATGGGCAGGGCGGGGATGGAGCCTCCAGGCACAGCAGCCATTTGCCGCTATGCCCGGGATTGCTGGCCAGTCGTCAGCCGGCTCACGCAACCTACGCCTGCCCAGAGGCAGGCACAACTTCTAAGTTAAAGGTAAGGGGGTGTTTAGGTAGGGCTGGGGGGCAGGTTAGGTAGGGGAAGGGAGGGGAAGGTGGGGGGGCAGAAGGAAAGTTCCCTCTGAGGATGCTCCGATTTTGGAGCGGCCTCGGAGGGAACGGAGGAAGGCTGCACGGCTTGGTACACACAAGTTGCACAATTGTGCACCCTCTTGCGCGTGCTGACCCTGGATTTTATAACATGCACGTGGCTGCGCGTGCATATTATAAAATCGGGCATAGATTTGTGCGCGCCGGGTTGCGCGCACAAATCTACGCCCGCGCATAACTCTTAATATCCAGCCCCAAGCTTTCAGTTCTAGACTCAGCTTCTGCTCCTTGAATCTGCTGGAGCTGTAAACACTGAGGAAGCAATCACGGGAAGGATATGGGAAGTCCTGCCAGTCATAGGCCAGCACACTTGTATTAGACCTTGAGGAAAGCTGTGGGCCATGCTTCATGGCCAAGATCTTTTACTGAGACGGCCAAGCAGGAAAGGGGGGAAAATGGGAAAAAATCCTGTTATCTGTAAATGAAGCCTCATGGTGCTGAGTCTGAAAATCCAGGAGGGAGAGTGAAATTAAGGGAAATTAATAAAAAAAAAAAAGCTAAGAAAATGAGCCATTCTTACTAGCAAACTGAAGAGCAAAGAGAACCATCTTCTGTGTCTGTCAGGTCACTACCATGATCGGTCTGGATGGGATGGTAAAATGGAATAGAAATGGGGGAAATGAAAGTTCACCAGGCCATAACTCTAGTTAGGACAGAGAAGATCCAAAGAAAAAAAGGTACAGTGGGGGTCTTTATTGTGCATGGAATCGATAGACATCTTACATGAAAGACATCCTAGATAATATCACCATTACCTGACTGGGAAGATGGCCTTTATATGTCATCAAAAATACATCCTACGTGTTTGATATTCCTTGGATATTTACCATATGTCCATTACCATGTTACTTATGGGCATCTGATCGGCTCCTGATCCTATGGAATCCCAAAACACATTTATCAGTTTTTTCCTTTCTTTTTTCATCTTCTTTATTTCATCATTTAAATATGTGACATAAATTCCAACATAAATGCATGTACTATTCAGCTGACAGTGCTTTGGGGAGAACAATGGAAATATCTGTCAGGCTGAAGACCTCCCAGCAGAATGTGAGTCCCACTCCAGTTTATTCAAAAGCATTTAGACTGAATTAAAACAGCAACCTGACTTACATTTCTGTTGGATATGACTATACTGCATATGGATAAGGCAAACACCGTCCAAGGTCCAGTCCAGGTCAGTTAATCCATTTATACCCATCCTCTGGGTACGTGACACAGATAAACTTCACAATACATGAACAAGACTTCCACAACCACTTTACTTACAGGTACAGATAGATGGGTAGGAGCACTCACAGGGATCTCTGGGCCCGACAGCTTAGTTCCTCATAGTCTCTGGTCCTTAAATTGTCAGGACACTTCGGGGATCCCTTGTGAACCCCTGATGACCAATAGACCAATTCAGATTCTCAGGGGTGGAGCCATGGAATCAAGCAATCAGCTTTCAACTTCTGCTTCTGCTCAAGCCACTTCATGGTACTCTATATAAAGAGCCCCTGTCTCTGACCGGGCAGCATGCTTTTTGCCCCGGCACTACCACTGATGAAGCCTGCTAATGAATGCACCAGCTGGCCTCACCCAATATCAAAGAATGGTTAAAATTGTTCTCATAGTATTCCTTATCTTACAGGTGCTATTGCAATGTACAAGAATGTTGGACTGCCTTCCGTAGAGTCTCTCGCAACTGAAGAACTTAGTTGCTAGGCTGTCTTCAGTGCAGTTTCTTTGTGAATCTTTCCTTCATTTTTCAATGGTCAAGCAAAGCTGCAAAATGTAATGAGTATATCACCATTGCACAGCAAATAGTTGTAGTGGTGACATTAAACCTGGAGGAAAAGTAGAATCTTAGTAGGCCTTGATACTTTCTATTGGACCACTACAAGAATTTTCCAAGGACGAGCTTTTCAGATCACATAGGTCAACATCTTTATCTTAGAAGAAGGCATCCATATGACTTCTGAAGCCCATGTGCTACAACAGCTTGGAACAGTTCTTACTTTGACCCAATAAATGGTACCACAAGAGCAACCATTAACATGGAGCTTCAACTCACTGCGGATCAGTTTCTTATTCCTATTGTAACTATTGTAGCTGCTGATTCAAACACTACTTAAGTAGTACTTTTATTAGGCTTTACACTGGAGGATAAAACTGTTATTTCCAGTTTCCTACATACCCTTATTCAATTTGGGGGATTAGGTTAAGTGTGAATTGTCAGGTATTCCTTCCAGCTGTCTCCCATCAAGGCATAATCCCACACTGAGCCCTGCTCCCACAGAGCGGGTACTTGATCCCAGGGTCAAAGGCCTTTCTGCTCTTGACAAGCAAAGCAGAATGTCTCTGGCATGAAGTAGAACAGAATGGGTTTTAATGCACTAGACAAGATGCAAAATTTCCTGCTCTTATATTGCTGAAAGCTAAAGGTAATTGCATTTCTTCTGCAGGAACCTTTTTCTAATTGACAGAAATGATTAATAAGACCTTGTTTTATGATTGTGGCAGGCATACATTCAAATCATTTCCTCTATCACATAATTCATACATGTACCACTTAAGAAAGATGAGAAGATATTAAGCTAAGCATGTTGTTCACCTCGTGCTTTCTGTTAAGTATCTGTTTTTAGTTTGTTCCAAGAGCTTTTTGAAAGCATGCCAGCTTCAGTGAGATGTATTCATTTGGTTTCTTGATAGGGGGCTTTTTATCCAAAGTGCTGGCATCCTGTGATTGCTAGATTAAAGGACATGTGAGGATGGACCAGTGTGTAAGATTTTTTATTTAAGAAAGCACAAAAGGAGAGAATGGATGTAGCCAACTAGATATCAGGAGAGAGAGAGAGGATCCCCAAATTACGGCACCGGTAAAGAAAAAGAAAAGCTGAAAGCCTGGATTGCTGCTAATCAGAATTTTTTTTTTTCCTTTTCTGCTTCTGTTAGGCACTGGATGCCTCTCACTCTTGATCCCTTCCTAGCTGCTCCTAAAGCTCTACTGAAAGTGATTTCAAATTGAAGTTGTCCTGCACATTATCCCCTTATGACCTTCTGTCAGTTCTCCAGCTCAAAGCCAGCCATTTGAGTAAAAAATACCTTTGTTCCATGCTGCAGTGTTCACTTCACATTTACAACTTTCAGTTCCAGTTCTGAGACAATAGGACCGGCCCGGTAAGCTACAGGAAGTCTTCGAATTAAGGCAATGCGAGTTACAATGATTCAGAGTTACAACATTTGTAAATCGACACCCATTATCTAACGTACAACACGTGTTTTGGCTTTAAGATGCCAGAGCGTCTCAAAGGCACACATTGGTGTGCTGATGAGGCTTGGTAAAGTGACGTCAGTAGGAAGAGTCCCAGGGACTTTCTCTCAAAACAATGTCAGGGCATGCGTTGGTACTTTCCTCTTCAGAACAAAACAAAGTAATGCTTTAAAATGTGTCCATGCTTTTTAAAGTACTATATACGATTAAATTCTGGTTATTTTAGTGAAAATAGGATACTGGACCTGGTGCTGGAACCAGTCCCATGGGATTCTGACTTACATTTCAACTTAAGACTTGGTTTCCAGGAAACAATTGTATCTTAAGTCTGAGGACTTCCTGTACGGTCGTAGTAGTCCTCTGCAGGCCAGCCCAACCCTGTATGTTCACATAGAAGCTCCTCCCAAACTGTACCTTAGCAGACTGAATATCCCTAACTGAAGTCTGTGGGCATCTCTGCATCTGGGAGCCCTTTCTCTTGGCTCCACACCTGTGTCTCTTCAAAAGCAATACTCTCTGCCCTTAAGAGACTTGCTGAATACTCACAGTAGCTCTGTCTGTAATTAGACTCAGTAGGTTCCCAATGATTGCCAGACCCTTCTGTGGCTACTAACTTCATCCTAATTGGTCCTCTTCCAAGGATTTCCAAGCTACCTTTCGTAAGAGCCCTGTGCTTCCTGTCCTTTCCAGATTTACAATCCTCCAGCCAACTCCAATTCCTGCTTCCTTTTCTTGTGCTCATCTTGAAACTCCCTCTAGTGCTCACTGCTCAGTCTGTCTTCTGGGCAGTCTAACTGCTCTACATCTTTGAACTATGTTTGTATGCTTGGACTATTCATTTCATAACAATATACACACACACAAAAAAAAAAGGCCTACGATATCCATTACTTTTCACATCTCACTCTATTACTCTAGATCTTGCTATTGCTTCAGTTTTTGTCTCCAAGTTCATTCTCTCTTTTCTCTTTGAACCCTGATCTCTCATGTCTAGCTTTTTAAAAATCCTAGATCCAGACTCCAGACTTGTTGCCTTAACAATATCATAGAAAGCAATGTATGTATGTAGCTAACCACTGTAGTTCATTTGTATCCCCTGCTTACTTTGATATATTCCAATTTCTTCTGAACAGAGTTCCTTGGTGGTAAGATCCTGATTTAACTGGGCGCAGAGGGAACAGACCAACTTTTAGTTGAGTTCCATGCTCCAGAGGGGAGAGTAAAGAGATCTAGGAGTCAGCATGGAACAGAGGAGTGAAACTTTGCTCCCTCAGGAAGACCACTCATGTGGACTCTCCGGATTGGAGGATTTGATAGAAACCAGCTCCTAAGAGTGTGAGTAACATGAGGTCCTTCTTGCCAAAGAAGACAGAAACATGACTTGCAGTTCAGGTCAAGAAAAAGGGAGGCGTTAACATAATGCCTGAGGAGTCCCCTATTAAATTTTGTGTAGTTCAATTGCCTTTCACAGAAATTGACAACTGGAAAATAGAATTGTTGCTTGTGAAATGTAACTTACAATAAAGTCAGCCAGCTTGGAACTACTCATGCAGTCTAGTACACTGTTGTTTTGTGTCCCCTCACCAGGTCCTGATCCCATAGCTACTGGTCAGGAAATTTGTCCATAAGAACATAAGATATGCCATACTGGGTCAGACCAAGAGTCCATCAAGCCCAGTATCCTGTCTCCAACAGCGGCCAGTGAGTCACCACCCAAGGCCCACTACTACAGCTGAGTAATTTGATCACAGAAGACTTTCACAGCCATGTAAGGATGCACTCCAAGTAGACACCTCACATTTACCCAATCAGATTGGTTGACTGGATGACCTGACATGAAGCCCTGTCTAGCATAGCCTCACTTTGTGCAGTTAAACAACAGTGGAACCACTATATTGCAGACTGGGGATGGGGGAAACTTTTCCCTATAACGCTTTTATTTTTCTTAAAAGAAAAGGTATTTATTGTAAAGATCCTAGACATATAAACTTTGAGAATGGTGTTGCCACTGTTTAAAACATGACGGCATGCAGGTTTGTCTCATCTGAATGGCTCACAGACTTCTTGGTTAAACCTGCACACAGTGACAATCTTAAAAATAAAATACAGTGAGACCATTGCATTTTAATTTCTTTTACGTTCCTTGTTGTGTGCTTTATTTATTTTTATTTATTTAGGGTTTTTATATACCGGCATTCATGATAGAATCACATCATGCTGGTTTACAATTAACAAGGGGTGTAGATGAAACAAGAACATGGAACGAGTGCAAAGAAACCGTGAAGTTACAATAAAACAAGGCTGTTCAAACTGGGAGAAGAGGGAGAAGCTAGAGAGAATTAACAGAACAAGGCGTAATTATTTACAGTATATACAATATTCTGAAGTGTCTGACTGAAGTTAATGTTGAATTGAGATTTAGGCAGGGTCTGGAAAGGCTTGTTTAAATAACCAAGTCTTAAGCCTTTTTCTGAAAGTAGGTTCTAGTTCTAGTTCTTTAGTTAGAGCCTCTTTACTACTGATCCTTGCATTCCTGCCCACAGAGAGTGTTTGTTTTGTTTCCTGAAGACAAGGTGAATCACACAGTCATGCTAATGGGTGAAGACATCCAATGGCACCAGCCACAGAGCATGTTTCCAGAACTTTCTAGGAAAAACCCTAAAGGTTCCAGCATCCTGGCAGCTGTGCGGCATGCCTCAGTTCAACATTTTCTGCTTCTATGAACAGACAAATCATTCTTACTACTGCACGTTTATTTCCTGCTGTGTTTATCCATAGAATTATTTTTATTATTTTTACTGTAGGGTTTTTGGATAAAAGTCCACCTTAGTGTTGTTTTCTCTCCCTTTGAATTTTCTTAGGTCTCACATCAGCTTTAAAAGATTTATTTATTTCAACATTCCTGTCAGCACGTTCCTGTCCATTTTTCTCAGCGGCTACTGAGAGGACTCCTGCTGTGTTTTCCACCTTTTTCTTCTGCTGCACTGATTATAATTCAGGACCTCACTACTGGGTTTTTGTCTAATTTTCTTTTTCTTTTCTAGTTAAAAATGATCAGGACACCTGCTCAGGATTGGTTCTTCCATTAGGCAAACTGGACAGTCACCTAGGGTACCAAAGGTTTGGGGGTTGCAACCCTTCAAAACCTTCAGGTACCACCTACCCACTTTTAAGGCATTGCACCCCAAGAGAAAAGGTAATGGGTACTGTGTACATGTAGGGGGTGGAGATATAGAGGAAGCTGCAGAGTGGGGGAATTATAGAGAGAAAGGGTGCTGGGAGGATGGAGAGAGAGAGAGGTGCTGAGCAGGTGTAGATGGGGTGGAGTTGGGGATAGAGAGAGAGAGAGAGAGAGAGAGAGAGAGAGAGAAGTTTCTGGGCAGGTAAGAGGGTGGGGGGAGAGAGAGAGAGAGGATGCTGGGTACTCTAAAAAGGGGCAAAGAGATTGCTTTGATACTGATGTGATGAGCAGGTATTGAAGGGGAGGAAGAGGAGGATGCGGGGAGAGAGAAAAAGAGAGCAGAGATGCTGGACAGGGGGGCTGGAGAGAAGGGATGTTAGGCACTGTGGTCCTGGGGAAAAAGGAAGGCGATGCAGGAACTGGCAGAGGATCAGAGGGGAGGGAGAGATAGATGTTGAGTGGGACAAGAGAGAGGAATACCGGGCCAGAGCTGCCACTGATAGACAGATGTGTAAGGGAGAGGGCGCAAGAATTAAACGTTCACCTAGGGCAACTAACACCCTTGCAACGGTCTGAACCTGCTTCAGACTGAAAGTAACTTCTGTTTGATATATTTTAAAGCTGACTTAAAAGGACAGGAGATGGGGCAGACAGGAAGGGAAGGGCAAGAGTAAGAGAAGCAAGAGAAAGAGGTTTGAAAATACTGTGAGATTTTGCTTGGGTCTCTTTATTGCCCAAAGACATAGAAATGCCTAGCATAAAACAGAAAGGGAAGTAGTTTACTTGTGGCAGGTATTTCCTGAAGAGAGGATGTCTGTCATTTCCCCCCACTTTTTCATTCTCGGGTTATCTGTCTTGAAGATTTCTTCTACTTTTGATTTTATAGAAAAGAAGACCCAGACTGTGAGAAAAAGACGTCCATCACTAGTCATTACCTTGATAATGAGTGATGTTATCTGATAAGCACCATGCATGGAACATGTTTCCAGAACTTTCTAGGAAAAGTCTGAACGTTTCACTGGGAATGCACACAACGTCTCAGTTCTTTAATTAAGCTAATTAGTTCAACCCAATAAGGGAAGGATAGAACGTACGTGTGACTGTTGGTTCTCGTACATTCAAAGAACCCCTGCTACAGGTAAGTAATTTTGCTTTTATTCTAAAGAGAAGGAGAATCACTGAGTCATACTGATGGGACTACCTAGCTAAGGATTGTTTTCTAACAAAAAAGGGGGATAGATAACAACAATCCCACCAACAAATGTGTGTTAAAACTCACATTTTTTAAAAAATAGGAAGACAACCCTAAGTGAAAGGAATAGACCTTTAGGGGGGCTAGGATTGGGCTCTAACTCTCGATGAGACTCTGATGAACAGCCTGCCCAAAACCTCTATCACATCAAGATTTAGAATCTAAGTAATAATGGGATGTAAATGTGTGAACTGAACCCCAAGTTGCAGCTTTTCAAATCTCTTCAATAGAGTCTGATCATAGATAGGCCATCAGTGCAGCCATGGCCTTGAAATTTTAGGTCTTAAGACGCCCTATGGTCAAACCAGCTCTGCCATAAGTGAAAGTTATGCAGATTGCTATCCAATTAGATTCAGTTCTCTTTTACAGAGCTGTCCCAGGTTTATTGGGGCATAAAGAACAAATAACTAGGTAGACTGTCTATTCTGTTTGGTCCAGAGAGAAGCAACAGCTCTTTTATAATCTAAAGTGCACAAAGATCATTCACTTTTGTTGACATCTGGTCTTTGGAAAAATGTTGGAAGGATGACTGATTGATTAAGGTAAAAATCCATCATGACCTTAAGCAGAAACTTGTAATGTAAGCATATTTCCTAGTATGGATGGAAAGTATGGTCTCCTGGATGGGCAACTGGAGAGATTTCCAGTAGATATTATCTGTAGCCTTTTTAAATGATCTAAAATTGTCAGAAGCTATTATGCGCCAATGGTTGGGGTAAAACCTCTGCCTTCCTTCAAGAGGGATTGAATCTGAGATGAAGACTGAAATGTTGGCTATGGATTTTGGTTTCACTTAAAAACCTGTTTGTGGTTTAGACTGGGTAGACCTGGTAGGGCTTAGAGCTTCTACCTTTATGCTGGTGATGTCTTACTTCTGATGTGGTCTGGAGTGAATTGGACCAGGGAAGTGGTTTTTTCTGGTGGAAAAAATGTTTCCTATTCTTCTGACTGCTATCTACTGACGAAGGAGCTTTACTTAGAGTCCATACTAGAAAGAGTTTGAAGCATCTTTGAGAATTTCCACTGCTTCTCTGACTTTATTTCCAAAGAGATTCCATCCAGCACAAGATATTTGTGAAAAGGATTGCTACCTGGCTCCATGTCATAAGGTACAGGCTAATCCATTTCTGGTTTTAGCCTATTACATTCAGGGACTTGTAATCCACTGCTTAGATAACATGCTTAACAAGTGGGATGTTAAGAACACTAAATGAAATGAAATGAAATACTTCTAATTGTCCCATTGATTTAGCTAAGAAATCAGAACTATAAGTCCCTGCATGTAACAGGGTAAAACTAGAACTGGATTAGCCTGTTCCTTATGACATGGAGCCAGGTGGCAAAAATATATCAGTGAGCCTTTCTTGCACATTTTCATAAAAGCCAGACACACATCCATCAGAGTTTATGTTTGTCTATTGCCTTTGTAGGGTCTCTTGATGCTGTTTCAAATGAATTGCATGCTGCCTGCTTTTTCACTCCTTAAGCCAACAGTGAATGGAATTCACCTTGATCCTCTTCAGGGATGTGATAAGTGAATTCCTGTGTCACTTTCGAAATAATATGTAATTGTTGTTGTGCCATGTAGGTCTGGTGGGATGCTATGCAAGACTGGAGCATAGAATTCTGATAATGCCTTGCTCCAAAATGGTCCAATGTCTGACACTGATATCCCAGGGTTACAGAAGCATGAGCCTTAGATGTCTTTGCATGTTTCAGAACAGATTCAACTACCACAGAGTGGTGTGGCACTTGGGACTGCTCAAATCCTTCTGTTGCCTAGACACAGAACTTATTGTCAATGTCTGTAATTTTGTTCACCAGGTGCATGTAATATTGCTTTTTTACATACCTTTGAATACTTTCTGGTATTAAGAGTGTATGAGCACTACCACTAACTTTTATCAGGGCTTCCAGGTAATTGAGGCTCTCCTTTGACCTGCAAATTAAAGAAAATGGAATTAGTAATTGCCTGTATAAAATCTGAAAAGGAGAGGTCTTCAGATGGAAGCCTACAACTTGCCTTTGAAGGTGAGGGATCCAAGGTGATGTGAAGATTTAATAGCTTTTTAGAACATATCTCCTCTGTCCTGTAAAGGGATTCCCAATGGGTTCAGGATCATTCTCAATATATACTGGAGAGGATTTCTAAGTATACCAATCCCAGAATTGACCATCTTTTGGCTCTGAGGGCCTTAGAGGAAAACATTGTCAATGGTTTGGAGAAGCTTCCCTTTGGGAAGCAGTTTGTCTATGACTTGGAGCACTCAACATAGACATGGAACTTTGATGTTGGAGCCAAGAAGCTCAGCACAATCACGGAGGTAGCAATATGCAGATCATGATGGTCTGTCAGGGATTAAGCTAACCAGCATTTGTGCCCAGCATTTTTCACGTGTTGTGTGATTACCTCTCTACTATTTGCCTCCGAAGCAATTTTGCAAATAGTGCTGAGCCAAAGAGTGAATGAGACTCAGTAGGAGGACTGACCTTCTTTGGTTTCTCATGGGGGGTGCCGAAAGTTCGAAGCTGGATTTTGTGAGACTGGCTTGGTGAGAGCATTGAATAGAAGGTAGATCTTTCCTTTATACACACAGATACTTTGTGGTGAAAGAACACACTCTAGTATATCCTTGACCTCAGAGCCTTGTATTGAAGGACATCAATACCAATGAGTCTTCTCCTTTTAATGCCCTTCAGCACCATTTCTTCTTGGCTCTGTACTCACACTCAGAGTTCAAATGCTTGAAGTGAATTAAGGGAACTGTCCTCTCAACAATGGTGTTTATCCATTTATTCACTGTCCTGCTTTCACAGAAAGCAGCTGTTTATCAAAGATAGCTGCATAACTTTATCCAGCCAACCTTAGGACTACTTTACAGCATGGCCACAGTTAGCTGGAGAAGTTATCCAGATAACTCTGAATATCTGAGTAAGCCAGTTAATTTAGCCAGCTGGCCCCTGGATATGAGCCACAGCTAGAAAAGTGGTAGGGGGCAGTAGTGAGCTGCTGGCCACATCACGGCAGATCATTTTAACCCGCCACAATTGCGGCCATCCTGCACACTATCGCCCCTGTAGCATCAATGAAATAGCTGTAGCTATTTCCGGTGCTACTGCGGGTGATAATGTGTGCTACATTATCGCCTGCAGCGCTTCAGCCTCCTACTTTGTCTAAACCCCGCCCAAACCCCTCCCCTTATTTGCATTTTGAAATTGCGATGTGATAACACCCTAATGCATGCAATAACAGCCCATTGCGATATGATGAATGACCCTGTAAATTAATTCTGCCCCGGAATGCCCTTACCTAATCTGGCTAAATTTTAGATTAATAATAAACTATCTGGCTAACTTTAGCCATAGAAGTGGGGAAATATTGAAAAGTCTACATTTAGCTGGATATCTTGTGAGATATCCAGCTAAATGTGACTGAATATTGATCTCATGGTCTTTTTCTGCAGTCATGTTTCTATGTATAAGGATACAGAAGATCATCAAGTATCAAGAGATGCAGTTAGTGGCCAGGAAAATATGACAGAAAGATATAGAGATAATCCCAACTGTCTTTGAAGCCATTAGCCTGATTAACAAGAATTTCCAAGCATACCTAAATTTGTTGCCTGTACATATTATACCTTATGAGCTCCAGAAGGAAGCTTTCTTTGGCACAATGCAAGTATTAAGAAGAACAATAGCAGTAAATGTGAAAGATTGAGATCATATCCAACGTAGCGTAGCTAACGAGGGAGGTTCATTCTTGCCATGGTATGTGCTAAGCAAAGCCATCTGGAGACACTAATCCAGCAGAATCAATACAGATCATGTTAAGCACAAAGAAAGACTGATATTCCAACATGTGTTATCAACCTGTTGGTGAAGGATGGGTCCCTCAGTTTAGAAGACCTTCTTACACCGAGCAGCTCTGGGTATTTTTCTTCTGAATGTTGGTTTCGGGGTAATCATCACTCCTTTCAGAATCATAACCAGACTAGTCAAAAAAAAAAAGAAAAGAAAAAGCAATTTGAGTATTGAAGTAATTCAATATGGCCGGTGCAACTAGGTTATAATCATATGACCTTGACAAAATGGTTAGGAGCTGACAGATGAGTGGATCTTCTTTTATCTAGTTTTAGCTGTCTGGTAGATCTATAGTTCAGGTGGTTGTTTCTGTGAATAAATATATGAATTAATATGTCATGCCACAGATGCCACGCATTCTTTTTGCTACTGATGACAAGAAAGCTGCCATGGTACCAATATCCACTGTTATTTTTATTATTGAAATGTGAATGTACTTATGGTCAGTATGCTATACAGTGCCCTGGTGGTGTGTTAGATGAATAAACAGGAACTGGAGATACTCTTGGCAGAATTTCTGTTAGCAATAGAGGGGGTATTATCTCTGTTTTGGTAACATTGAAAGGAGTTCCTCCGTGACAACAAAAAAAAATAATTAAGTATTTGCAAAACATAAAGCAGACATATAGAGGCGAGTCATTAAAGGCAAAGACAATAAGTCAGACTACAAAACCAATGAGCTGAGATATGTGTGTCTAGCCTAGATAAAAGCAGTAACTACAGTCTGGAAGCTCTTACCCCCTGGATTACTTTCATTTTTTTTGTCCATTAATAACTTCTGAAAAATGAACCCACTGGGCAATTTTCAGGAGGAAAGTATAATTTCAAAAAATCTAAAAGCTCGCTTGAATATAATTAGTAGCTCTCCTGTGATTAAGGCATAAAAGGAATTGTATTCTACTCAGGGCAAAAAAAAAAAAAGAGAGCTTTAATTTGGAAAAAGAAATTATGTATTTGCACCTTTGTTAAGTAGGCACTCTCCAGTTTCATTAACCCCCTCCAGCATCTCTCTGACATAAAGCCTAAAACTAGCAAAATGACATGAAGAGAACTAACTGGATAAAAGCTGGATTTTCAACTGACTGGTTCAATCTGTAAGACTTTCTGTCCTGTCCCTGCACGATATTTTCTGTGACTTTGCACCCCATCTTCCTTTAAAGGTGAATTTTAAAAGCCTGGCGCACACATCAATTAGGGGATATCCGAAGAAGTCAGGCTTATGCGCGCCAACTCCCCCAGTTACCCTCTGAAATGGTTCAATCCTTTTATTTTTTTTATTTACATGTCATCCATAGCAGATATAAAGTTACGTGGCAGGGGACTTCAGCGCATGGGGGGGGGGGGAGGGGTGCGTAATTATTTACATGCACATCTCTTGGCCAGACCCCAAAACGCTCATGCCCATGCCTCACCCCACCCACGTCCATGCCCACACCCATGCCCTTTTTGAGATGTGTGCGCATATATGTGCGCTTTTTTTTAAAACTGCAAATTACACGCGTATGTAGTCATATGCACATGAGAAATAAGGGGGCGTAAAAGGGGCGGGAATTGGGTGGAGCATGGGCATCCAGGGTAGAGCAAACACCTATGCATAAAACTCTGTATTTTAAAACAGAAAACTACAGCATGTGTAACTTTACTGCTGCTCCTGATGAGGAGTAAGCTGTAGTTCTCAAGTGTTAGGACTTATTTGACAGGGTGAGGGGTCAGGGTCAAATTGGTGGTATCCAGGATGAAGAACCAGAGGGGGTCTGAAAAACCTCAATATTAACTGGACAACCCGGTTAACTAGTTGGAAAACTGGGAATGTGCCTCACATGAGCATGTTTTAAAATCTGCTTAGATATGCACATAAAAGCTGAGAAAGTCCTATGGAAGACACATGCTAGCTTTGCTCGAGTAACCTCTTAACAACATAAGCTGCATTGCTTCCTCCACTGAATTTGATAGGAAATGAAAAAACAAATGAAACAGAAAGAAAAGGTTTTGTTTTTTTCACTTGAAACTAATGAAAGGAATGGAAGTGACCTATGAAATGAATAAACAAACTGAAACAAACATTTTGCCTCTTGACAACCCCATCAGAGAAGGCAACTGGAAGATTGAATAAGGAGATCCTCCTAATATAATAAACTTCAAGGAGAACATGTGACCCCTGTAGATGGTACCTTTGGCACAAATTGGATTCACTTTGAGCCTTCTATGAAATGGAAGCTTTCAGTAGAGAAGAGTCAGAAGATACATTCCTTGGGCAAACTGGGGAGAAACCATTGGCTTTAAAATCTGAAGCATATCTGATGTTTGAGTAAGATGTATCTGTGATTTATCCATTGGATTTAGATCTGCGATTCCAAAGCTCCAAGTTAAAGTCAGACTAGGAGGAAGGTTTTGAGGAAGGACCTTTGGAATCTGTGAACTGTGAAATGGAAGGAGGAAGTGGAGCCTACTATGCTCAGTACAGATAATTAATAACTGTGCACACTCAGGTTGGGCCTATGGGCACCACAGCTATTGGAGTTGTCTGAAATCGTCTCAGTTCTTGACAAATATAACTCAATGCCGCTGCAGAAAGGACTCGGACACCATGACCTTTGGGTGCTTTCACCCGTGATCCATTACACTGATTGATTGACCATTTAGGACGTTTCCCCTGAGTGGCCAGTTGCATAGCTGTATTTCCATTCTACTGCAAAGTGAATCCATTACATGTACCCTTCTGAACTGGTTTTTCAAGTTTTGAAGTGCTGCAGACCAGCTTAGGTGTGGAGAGGAGGGGAGTAGGGATGTGCAGAGCAAAAGTTTATGTTCATAAGTCCATAAGTCGAAAGGGGGTCCCATTTGCGGTCAATATGGACATATGGAGAATTCCATAAGTTGAGTCTATGTCCATATGTGCAAATAAAAATTTAAACCCCTCACCCTCCTTAATCCCCCCCCCCAAGACTTACCAAAACTCCCTGGTGGTCCAGCGGGGTCAGGACGCCATTTCTGACCTCCTTTGCAAGGAGCACGTGACGACGGCGTCACATCAGAGTGACGCGGCGTCACGTGATTCCCCGCGGGTTCACTCCGGGACCCTCGTTCGACCCAAAAGGAACTTTTGGCCAGCTTGGGGGGGCCTCCTGACACCCCCAAGCTGGCCAAAAGTTCCTTTTGGGTAGAACGAGGGTCCCGGAGCGAACCCGCGGGGAATCACGTGACGTCGGCGCCACGTCGGAGTGACGCGGCGTCACGTGATTCCCCGCAGGTTCGCTCCGGGACCCTCGTTCGACCCAAAAGGAACTTTTGGCCAGCTTGGGGGGGCCTCCTGACATAGCCATGTTGAATAAGTTGGAAATCTGATCGTTTTCGCCTCATCACTTTTTTAAGTTAAAAAAAAAAAAAAGTAGCGTTTTACATTTAAGTTCAAAACGAATGCACACCCCTAGAGGGGAGCCACCTAGCTGCAGTCTGGAAATGTTAACTAAGAATTGTTATCTATGAGGTTGATATTTACTGCTGCTTTAGCCGGATAAATAGGGACTTATCTGGCTAGGTGGCAGCCACTGAATATCCAACTAGCCGGATATCTTGGGAGTAGGCAATGGGCGGATCAATGCGGGGCAACTTATCCAGTTATCTTAACCACATAAGTGCCTATGCCTATATTTAGCCTTAACTCATTCAGTTAACCAAATAAGTTAGACCTGCAGGTCTAAAATGATCAGGTTATAACTTATCCAGCTAGCTAGAACTTATCTGGTTATATTCAGCAGAGTAGTCGTGCCACTGAATATCCCTTTTAAGTTAGCCAGATATCCAGATAACTTCGATAACTGGCTATCTTTGAATATTGGGTCCTATAGATAGTAAAGAGCAGCACTCTCACTATAAGATCTTCCCTGTTAAGACTTACCTTTGCTTCCAAAGTGTCACCTGTATACTGATCCTAGATGAGGCACATTTATCAGGCGCTTCAATCTGCTCGCATTCAGACCAGAGAGATGTGCCTCAGTTAGGAAACATCTCAGTGACAGACACTTTGTAAGGGTGCTGAGCAGGTTTGGATGCAATTATAAAGGAAAAAAAGAAAATGGATTTGCTAGAAGTTCTGTGATACATATAGTACATTCATTTCTTCTTCACTGTATGAAGATATATATATATTTTTAATTAATTTATCTTCTTTTCCCATAATCCATTGCTCAGATTTTTCTCGACTAGTTTCTAGAGAAAGGCTGGTCAGTCCAAAAGATTGTCCAAATGATTTTACAGAGAAGCTTTCCAGCTGTTACACACCCGATCCTCTTTCATTTTATTCTTGTTTTCACAGGACAATCGCCAAGACCTTAGGAAAGATAAGAAGAAGGGCCCTTTCATAAAAATTACATTATTCCATGTGTCAAATGTGGAAATATTTTTGTTTGTTTGTTTGGTTTTTGTTTTTTTTTAACTTAAACTATTAAAGAACAAAAATGGCAGTTTTGTAAGTCAAATGTTTCTGTGCACTTCTTATTTCTTTTTGCTCAGCAGTTTTTCTCCTATTGGCTTCCAGCTCCATCTGACCTGGCCTCGGCGGTGGCTCCCATGCCACATACTTTCCCTTCTGCCTAATATTTATTTATTTTCATTGATTTATATTCCGCTTTTCAGGCACTTCAAAGTGGATCACTTTCAGGTACTGCAGTGATTTCCCTGTCCCCACTGGCCTCAGAGTCTAAGTACCTCAATCACTAAGAGATAGATTAAAAAAAACAAATACACGTGCGCCTCCATGTGTGCACGCTACCCGGCGCGCGCACATGGAGGCGCGATTTTATAACATGGGCGCACGTGTTATAAAATCCAGGCCGGCGTGCGCGGGGGGGGGGGGGTAGATTTGGCCAGTTTACGTGCGGCGACGAGATCGGGCCTCCCCCAGTTCCCTCCCAGTCCGCTCCAATTAAGGAGCGGACTGGGAGGGATCTTTCCTACCCCCCTACCTATCCTCCTTCCCTCTTCCCCTCTCTTCCCCGCCCCCGTTTCAGGGCCTTCCTTTTTTTATTTTCTTCATTTCCGAACTTACGCCAGCTCCTGAGCTGGCGAAATTTGCGTGCGCCGACGCGCGAACCCCAGCACAGCAGCGAATGGCTCCAGCTCCGCCCCCCTCCCCGCCCCTTTTCTTGAGCCCGGCACTTCTGCACGTAAGGTGGCTGGGCCCCTTTGAAGATGGGCGCGACACGCGAGCAAGGCCCGGCCACCTGCAAAAGCCCCGTTTTCCATGCGCGCAGGGGATTTAAAATTTAGCCGTAAGGGTTTTTCCCATAGATACAAAATGGGAAAAAGCCTTAATGGGTCTGGCATTAATTCTGTACCTGAGACAACAGGGATTTCCCCTGGTTTTGAATGCCCGCGCGCTCCATCTAGCCTACATAGTGCTTATTGCAGTGGCAGACCTTGGCCAGGGGTCACTGATCTGAGTCTTCCTTTCTGAATGGAGAAATGATTTTCATTTCTAAAAAAAACGTGTCCTGCATTAATTAAAAATCACCGCTGCGATAAAGTTACATTAAATAGCCATGGGGACTTTGAGCATGTGAAGCCACCGCCCCCTTACTCCCTCTAGTTGCAGGCTTCCTGTTTGGCATCAGACGCACGCCAGTAGGAGGAAGAGAGGAGCCACGAGGACTGGCAGCACTGCGCATGCAAAGAGTCCCCGTGGCCCATGCTGCTGGCTCTGAGATAGTAAAGGTGGGGAACGAGGGGCAGAGAAGACTGATGCAAAAATGGATGGGGAGGAGAGCAATGGGCAGGTGGGAAATGAAGAAATGTAATGGGGAGAAGAAAGAGGGGGGAGGTGAAAGAAGGGGTGGTGGGGTTGAGAGGAAGGGGAGGTGTGGGGAAAAAAGTGGAGGAAGGAAAGGAGAAAGTTGGGAGGATGAGAGGAAGAGGAAGGAGAGGGATGAGGGGGTAGAGGGGGTGGGGAGGAGAAATGAATGGGAAGGTGTGAAAGTGGAGAGAAGGGAGGGAAGAGAAGAAAGTTAAAGGGGGGAAGGAAGATGGTGTGGAGGGGAGAGATAAGGAAGGGGTAGAGGGAAAGTGAGATGAGGGAAAGCCGTGAGTGTGTGGGGGAGGGGAGGAGGAAGGAGTGTGACTAAGAGAAAGGAGAATAGAAGAATTATAGAGAGGAAAAAGAGAAACAAGGAAAAAGGAAAATAAATGACAGAAGCTGAAAAAAGAAAAGATGGCAACCAGGTGGCAAAATCTAGAGGCTGAGAGGAGAGAACGGGTAAGAGAAGAAGGGGACTCAGAAAAGGAAAAAGGAAAACGGAATACATACGGAAAGGCTAGAGAAGTGAATAGAAGAAAGAGAACAGGAAAGCCATCGAAGAAGGTTCACCAGAGAAACAGTAGAAAGACATAAGGGAGAACAAAAGATCAAAAAATACAAAGGTTGGAAAATTGCTTATGGAGGCAGCCTGCTGCAGCCGCGATTGAACAGGTGGGAGGGTAGCGGCTGCTGGGGATTGATAAGCATTACCCTCATTTTCATGCGGGCAATTTATTTATTTATTTATTTATTTATTTATTTATTTATTTATTTAACAGCTTTTAATATACCGGTGTTCGTGCGAGCACATCACGCCGGTTTACAATAAACTTGCGAAAGGAGGAAATTACAAAAAACAGGGAGTGGGAGATGGAGCAGGTTTGAGAGAAAGGGTGGGGGGGGAGAGGGGGGAAAGTAAAGGAGGAAGAAGATAGCAGCTGAGAAATTAAAAGGAACGTAACATTATTTACATGAGAGGCAATAAATGAGGGATAAACATTGTTACAAAGTTACAGCGGATAATGAAAGGAAATATGGATTGTATGGAGTATATATATGGAGGCTTATTTACGGTAGTTATGGCAAGTTATGAGGAAACATATATATATGTTTATTTACAACAGTTATGGCAGGAGAAGAAAGACAATTAGTTTTAACTTTAGTGTGTTTTACAGTGGGAGGTCAATTTGGAAGCAATCTTCCAAATCTATTGCATCTTCCAAGGCAGGCCCCTACCTCCTTCTCACGGTTTCTCTTAGTGCTGCAGGATTTCTGGGCCGCCCTGCCCTGGCTCGCTGCTCTGATTCAGAGAGCGACTAGAATTTTAAGTTTGAAGAATGGCAAAGCCTTTCTCAGGAGAACTGCTGTTTCCCTGCCCGGCAGAACTCTTTTATTCTGTCCTCAGAAGGGGGAATTGCCCGCCCTCAGGGACCCATTGCTGTTGCCAGCCCTTCTGTTTTCCTTGGTGTTTCTCTCTTTGTCCTGGGAATCTCCTAAATTTTGCTGACCCACCTTCGGTCATGCTCTTCCCTTCTCGCGGCTTTATGTTTTTATTTCCGGGATACATTCTGACACCAGGCATCAGTGCACGCGTGACCCTTTAGAACAGGGCTGAGCTAGCGTCAGAAGATCTGGCAGACAGAGGGGTCCATTGTCTGGATCTGTTTGAACTGGCAAGGGGGAATGTGGAAAAGTGAACTGGAGATTCCCCTTTTTCACTGACAGTGATGAGTTTTATTTCTCTTTGAAAATAAACCTTCATGCTTCTTATACTCTAAAGCAATGGTTCCTATCCTGGGGGACCTCTCAGCCAGTCAGGTTTTCAGGATATTCGCAATGAATATGCATGAGATAAATCTGTATGCACCGCTTCCATATCTGCATGCTATGGAAGCAGTGCATACAGATTTATCTCATGCATATTCATTGCGGATATCCTGAAACCTGACTAGCTGGGTTTCCCCCAGGACAGGTTGGGGAACATCTAGAGGTCATTTAAAATTTAAGCTGATATTAATGTTGATACTAATGGTACTGGAAGCGGAAAAATAAATACAGATTGAAAACTAGCAGTTCTATACAGTGGTCTGTGGGTTTTGGAATGACTCTGTCTAATTATGTGTTGTTCCAAGATATATATATATAGAGAGAGAGAGCCATACTGAGTCCCATAATGAGCTTCAAGAAGGATCTAGAACTCCCAGAAGACCATGATCCTTTTCCTTTATCTGAAGCCAGCTTGAAACTAACTCATAGACTTTTCTTGGTTTGTTTTTCTAGAGAATTAAGAACAGTGATATATCACCTGCCGGTAAGTCTAACTAGCCCTGTCCGGGAGTCCAGCAAAACCTGCAGTGCATGCTGAGAAAGGGCAGCAGGGCCAAGAAATCCCTTTCCTTTAGGACTGCCACTGGGCACCCAGCAGGTCCCCTCACTGAAAGGGAGGCTATGCTAATGCTTTCAATCCACTTCTTACCCTTGTTAGTATGCATCTAATTGTCTTGACACCTTATCTGGTGGGGAAAAGCAAGGTGGCCAGATTCAAGCTGTTTATGCCTTGGCTACATACAAATCTTTACAGCATAGCAAAACGTAGCAAATTGTCTTTTAAATGAAAACGTAAATGTTTCCTAACAGCCAGTATTAGAAAGGGATGTTTATTTATGTGGTGGACGTAATGACCCTGCTAATTCCATAAAACAGAGGCCTGATGCATGCATGTGCTATACACTCTTTGAGAGCAATTTTCAGCAGCCTGCTAAAGTTTACAAGCAGATTTTTAAAGCGGATTTCTGCGCGTCAGCCTGCTTTGAAAATCAGTGGGTGTGCGCGGAGCGCAGTGCGGCATGCATGCACCCAATTACATCGGCTCATTAGCGCCTACTCGTTAGCAGGTGCAAGGGTGTGCATATGGATTTATCCCGCATCCTTTTGAAAACTGAACCTATGGGTGTAAATGGTTTCCCCGTCCCCACTTCCAATCTGGAGTGCCTCTTTCTGGGGGCGCACGAAAGTATGCAAGAAACTGCTCGAGTGTGCACTTTAATGCGCACCCCGCACCGCAGGTAATTTTCAAAAAACTCATTTGCATGCGTAAAGTGCTTTTCATGTACCTAAATCCTTTTGAAAATGAGGCCCTTTAAACGTAGCTGCAATCATCAGCAGAGCTCAAAACATGTTGGTTTGCAATTTCTAACTTTTACCCCGTTGCCTTTATGAGATGTAGTTCTGCTTTCCCTCCCCCCTGAATGACATCTTCATGCATGCAATGGAATAGGAACAGGACAAGATCAGCCCGTCAGTAAAAAAAACAGACCACCAGTTGGGAAAGCAAAACCCATCTGCTCAGCCTTATAAAAGGTCCATGCAAACCCGTGCCTGCTAGGGAATGGGGGTGGGAGGTAGAATTTACTAGCACTGCTGGCAGTATTGCCAGTGACTGTCACAGGTTGCCCCTACCCAAAAATGTTGAAAAGCTTGCATCAATTAAATTGAACAACTCCTTCCTGGGATACCCGTGAAGCAAATTGCAAATGTTACGCAAATAAAAGTAATGATGAGCTTCAAGCTATAAGCCTTCCTTGCATAATGACTGCCACCTTCTGGGATCTTTTTTTTCTCAGATGTGGGATACTGATTTACCAACACTTGTACCAGAGAAAAAGAAGAGAGGAAACACTTCAGTCTAAAAAAAAAAAAAAGTCAGGTCTAAGTGAATTGTGAGGCTGAAAATCCACCAATGCCAAATTCTTCAAGCCAGAAAGCCAGCATTCTTGCCATAAAGTTTGACCTCTGCAAAGGGCAGGCAAGGGAGGTCCTACCTCATTTTACTATCATCTACACATTCTTTTAAATCCAACAAGATTCATTTAGCTGTCTTGGCTTTTTAAAGGAGGTTGAATGCTCTATCCTAATATATAGCCAAAAGTGTCTGCTTTCTACAATCTAAATTACCATCAGATAGCTGGATTGTAAAAAAAAACAAAAAAAAAAAACTAACACAAACTCCAAATCACTAGAAACCTTGACTGAGAAAACAGGTCATCCCATTTCTTGTTAAAAGAAACAAAATCATCTCAACGCTCATTCTTCATTCTGATTTCTATTTCATCAGTGTGTAAAGTTGTTGAAAGTCACTTTCACAAATACAGATCGAGGTAATGCGGGTTACTGTTTGTGCGCTGATCTTTCGTGCAGGCAGGTGCAAAGCATGACTAGATAGGAAGAAGATTAGAAGCCAAGATGTCAAATTTTAATCCTTTATTGGAGACTTGGAATCTTAAAACCACCCGACTCAGGCCGAGTTTCGCCCTCTGTCAAGGAGCTGCATCAGGGGCTCTTTTGTATCATATAAAATTCATGTAAATGCAGATGGAGTACAAAAAAATGCATCAATGGTCTCCGTGCAGATATCACTTTAAGCATGTACCCAATAAGTTGCAAACATCATTTTCCACTAGGTTTCACATGGGCTGCATGTGATAGGTTACTTCGCTTGTCAGTCGCGTATCTTCACGGGTCTTGCCAGAAATAATTCAAAGGAAGGATCTTCCTTATTGCAGAACTTAAACGTGATAGGTTCCTTCGCTTGACAGTCAAGTATCTTCACGGGTCTTGCCAGAAATAATTATTTCTGGCAAGACCCGTGAAGATACGCGACTGAGAAGCGAAGTAACCTATCACATGCAGCCCATGTGAAACCTAGTGGAAAATGATGTTTGCAACTTATTGGGTACATGCTTAAAGTGATATCTGCAAGGAGACCATTGATGCATTTTTTTGTACTCCATCTGCATTTATATGAATTTTATATGATACAAAAGAGCCCCTGATGCAGCTCCTTGACAGAGGGCGAAACTCGGCCTGAGTCGGGCGGTTTTAAGATTCCAAGTCTCCAATAAAGGATTAAAATTTGACATCTTGGCTTCTAATCCTCATTTTGTTGCCTCCACAGCTTTGTTAGACGGCCTTCCTTGTTGCTTTCTCAACCTAGATAGGAAGAAGAACAGAAGAGTGAGCCAGGGAAGCAGAGGGTATAACCATAAGGAAGGCGTGTACCGTATCCCCTGTTTCCCAGATCCAGGGGCTGGGGTGTGAATGCTTCTGCTATAGCCCCCTGGGAACTGGAGCGAGGCCACTGACTCATTTCACAGAGGCCACCTCAGCCAGGAGCTGAACTGGTGGCCCTAGAGGTAGAACGTTCTGCAATCCTGGGACACTCATCTGAGCCACCAATCCAAAAACACTTTGGGACACTTTTACTAACGAGACCACAAAAGTGGTTGAGTGTAGTGTTATTTACTGCTGCTGTGCACTTAGATGCCAAGTTTAGTGGCGACCCAGTTATCTGCACAGATGGAAATTAATAAGATGTAGCGCAATTGAAGAGCTAAGTTCAAAGAGCTGGGTCAGCCCTAGGAATGTGCATGGGGAAAAAAATTGTATTTTGTTTTATTTTTTACATTGTTTTGCTTCTTGTTTCATTTGACATTTGTTTCTTTTCTTTTAATTTAAACAAAGTAAACTTTTCAAAAGGAGAAATAAATAAAAGAAAGCAGAAGGGGCTAGATTATTCCACCCTCCCCCAACTGCAAAATCTCACAGTGCAGCCAAAATGCAAACGTTAATTTTTCTCAGCCCTCTCCCCCCTATCCATGGGGGTCAAAGACATTGAAGGAGGCTCCTTCTCTGGTTCTCAGGTGAGTATGGCTGCACGGCTGGGGGAAGATAAAACGTCCAGGAAGAGAAGGAGGAACGAGGAAGGGCAAGCTTGTTTTTGTTTTCTTTTTGTTTCATTTTGAACTCGCATGAAACAAATCAGATTATTGCATTTTTCATGTGAGGACAAAATGAATGCCCAACCCTAGTCAGGCCTACAGGTTAGAGATCAGTGGGAAAATCTGGTTTCTCCCCCATTAGTTTCTATAATGATCGAACTATCCCGGTGGACAGTTTTGCAGGCTAAATCTCAAATCTTGAACACAGAAAAATGTCAATGCGAATGGCAGTTTGTAAACTTTTCTGGACAGGTCTGCCCCTGCTTGTCCCTGGCAGTGGTCAAAGAGGTTCACGCAGGCGCCATTTATTTATTTTGCTGAGAATGTCTTGACTGAGCCTGCCTGCTTTGAGCAGCTGGGATGTCTGCTGTTTAACAGTTTTGCAAATTGTTAGATTTCTGACCGGTCTGTTTCCTCGACTGTGTGGTGGGTTTAAATGGATGGTCGATCGGTTCTTAGGGAAGCTAACTTACTTTCTAACAACCCACTTACAGGCTGATTCAGTAAAGTCCGTGGGAGAGAGGGCGAATGCCCGCTCTCCCGGTGCGCGCACAGGCCACTTGCCTGTGCGCGCGATACGGTATTCAAATGAGGCCCGGCGGTAGAAACGGGCAAAAGGAGCGGCGGCTGTCAGCGGGTTTGACAGCCAATGCTCAATTTTGCCGGCATCGGTTCTCGAGCCCGCTGACAGCGTCCGGTTTCGACCCGACAGCCACCGGCCGACTTCAAATTTTTTTTTTATTTTTTTTTTAACTTTTTTTACTCTTCGGGACCTCTGACTTAATATCGCCATGATATTAAGTCGGAGGGTGCACAGAAAAGCAGTTTTTACTGCTTTTCTGTGCACTTTCCTGGTGCCGGAAAGTGCACCTTTGGGTAGGTGCTAATTTCTGAAAGTAAAATGTGCGGCTTGGCTGCACATTTTACTTTCTGAATCGCGCGTGAATACCTAATAGGGCGCTATTAGGTTCGGCGGGTTGGACGCATGTTTTCTGCCCCTTACTGAATAAGGGGTAAGGGAAAACGTGCGTCCAATGGCAGGTTAACAGTGCGCTCCGTCGGAGCGCACTGTACTGTATCGGCCTGTATGTGCTGAAGTCCATGTCTAGAAAGTACGTACAGAATTCAGCCCACATTTTTGACATGCACATCCACGTCAAAAAATAGCAGGTGTGCCTAGAACTCTGAGGGGTGTGTGCATGCGCATTCATACCTGCTTGGGAGCAGGCATAAATATTTACGTGTACATACAGTTATGCACAAGCTTTCAAATATCAAAAGAGTGAATTTTCTAAGGGGGTCCCAGCAGAAAAATAGCATATACACAAACATAAGTGGCAAGTATGCTATTTCATAAGCATCAAAAGTACATGCATAATTTTAGTTCCGCACACATATTTTACTGGTGCAAAAAAGGGGCAGTCTAGGGCAGGGCAGGGCCAATGGTTATGCATGAAAGTTGCTATTTTAAAAAACACACAAATACATTTTCCAATTTACTTGCATATTTTTACACCTGCTAATTATCTGCCATAAGTGATATTAAATGTGTTAATTGTGTAGAACTGACCGGGTGGAAGGTCTGGGTGAAATGGAGGGGGTTCAGGCTGAACAACCAGGAGGGTCTCAATGAGTTGCAGAAGGACTGGGAGAACTGGTTGATTAATTGGTAAAACTGGTAAATTTCCTCAATGTAACAAATGCTATAAAATACACCAACTTAAGCTAATAAATCAGGACTTAACGTAAGTCAGTCCCACTTTACTTTCACATGTAAAATATTTGCACCTATATTTTTAAAATAGGTTGGTATGCCTTGATATATGTGGCATCACAGGCTTCCACGCCAATGCATGCATTGGCGTGGAAGCCTACATATGCACGTATGTTGCAGGGTAGAGATATGAATATTTCATAAAAGGCACATATAATCATACACACATGTTACAAAACACTATAGTAAATCCATGCACGGCCACTGAGCGCAGTTATTTGAGTTATCCTCCTATTATGACTGAACAGCTGGAGGAGTATAGGACGTACATGTTCAATGCTGTTATTTACTAGGCACTGGGCTACAGAAGGCGGCATTAAAACCTCTAATCCACAGCTCACACATGGTCCCAATTTGCAGATTTTACCACCAAACTAAAAGGGATTTTCTTTCACATTCTCAGTGCAAGGTTTCAGCAGACAAGTGCCTTTATTGATGATGGTTTTAAGATGAAGTATAATTTTACTGCCAATCAAAATACATTTCATTGTTATATGTACTTGCATATAATTTATCATATACATACCTCCAAGTCAGCACAGGTCTTACTTCAACAAAGTGACGGCAAGCATCGTAATGGAATTTGTTATTTACTTCGGAGAAAAATTCTTATGCCTCTTTTAAGAGCATAAGAAATTGCCATGCTGGGTCAGACCAAGGGTCCATCAAGCCCAGCATCCTGTTTCTAACAGAGGCCAAACCAGGCCACAAGAACCTGGCAATTCCCCAAACACTAAGAAGATCCCATGCTTCTGATGCAATTAATAGCAGTGGCTATTCCCTAAGTCAACTTGATTAATAGCCATTAATGGACTTCTCCTCCAAGAACCCATCCAAACCTTTTTTGAACCCAGCTACACTAACTGCACTAACCACATCTTCTGGCAACAAATTCCAGAGCTTTATTGGTAATTGAGTGATAAAGAATTTTCTCCGATTAGTCTTAAATGTGCTACTTGCTAACTTCATGGAATGCCCCCTAGTCCTATTATTCGAAAGTGTAAATAATCGATTCACATCTACTCGTTCAAGACCTCTCATGATCTTAAAGACCTCTATCATATCCCCTCTCAGCCGTCTCTTCTCCAAGCTGAACAGCCCTAACCTCTTCAGCCTTTCCTCATAGGGAAGCTGTTCCATCCATTTTATCATTTTGGTTGCTCTTCTCTGTACCTTCTCCATCGCAACTATATCTTTTTTGAGATGCGGCGACCAGAATTGTGCACAGTATTTAAGGTGCGGTCTCACTATGGAGGGATATAGAGGCATTATGACATTTTCTGTTTTATTAACCATTCCCTTCCTAATAATTCCTAACATTCTGTTTGCTTTTTTGACTGCTGCAGCATACTGAGCCGACGATTTTAAAGTATTATCCACTATGATGCCTAGATCTTTTTCCTGGGTGGAAGCTCCTAATATGGAACCTTACATCATGTAACTGCAGCAAGGGTTATTTTTCCCTATATGCAACACCTTGCACTTGTCCACATTAAATTTCATCTGCCATTTGGATGCCCAATCTTCCAGTCTTGCAAGGTCCTCCTGTAATGTATCACAGTCTTCTTGTGATTTAACTACTCTGAATAATTTTGTATCATCTGCAAATTTGATAACCTCACTCATCATATTCCTTTCCAGATCATTTATATATATATTGAAAAGCACCGGTCCAAGTACAGATCCCTGAGGCACTCCATTGTTTACCCTTTTCCACTGAGAAAATTGACCATTTAATCCTACTCTCTGTTTCCTGTCTTTTGACCAGTTTGTAATTCATGAAAGGACATTGCCTCCTAACTATTTAGTGGGGCAGCAGTTAGGTTTTTAATTTTCACTGGGTACCATATTTTGTCTATTTTTCTCATGGGAATGACACTTTCTTTTTTTAAAAACCTTTATTGACATATTTATATTGAACATGCAATAAATATTTAACAGGCTGGAGGCCCAATCTGAAAGGTACAATGTGAGCATTGTGGCTCCTACATAACATCATTTTCCTCATTTACTATTTGCTCTTCCATAGGTAGTTAGTCAAACAAATATTTTTTAAGCTGAAAATAAAAACTGCGTAAAGAAACCCCTCCCATCCCCCATCCCCACCACCCCAGGCCCTAACCTCCACAAGCTACTCTGTAATTAACAGCGCAAAGCAACTTCATTATTACATGATGCAAAAGACCTACACACAAACCTATTCTTAAATCCATGCCATAATCCTATGGGAACAGGCTCTGCCACTTAGCTTTTTTTTTTTTTAACCTTTTAGGGGCTGAATTTCCAAAGTCATTTATTTTCATAAAACATGGTTTTCTGTATGTAAATGGCTGTTATAAAATTACCTGGGGCTCACTGTGCAGAAAAAATATGCGCATATCCTGATTTCACAGGTAATTTTTATATGCACTGAGGAGGGGGGCAGAACTGGGGTGAAGATAAAACTTGCCTGCATACGTCCGTATTTTAAAAAGCATGCGTGCAAATTCAGCTGCAAAAGTTATCCCTCGATGGACCAGGCATAGCCATGGGCAGATGAGTTTGTGCACGTGCCAGCCCCCTTACGTGGGACTTTCCAAAGCAAATTTATGAGCATAAGTTAGTTTGCTTTCAGAACTCATGGAAAAGTCTATAGGCAAAAGGTCCATGCAAACTTTACTTCTTTCCCACATAGTTATAAAATTTCCTTCCTTATGTTTCTCTCTTTCCTGCGTCCCATGTAATTAAAGGAACCCAGGTTTTGATATAACGGGACAGCTTTCCCATAATTCCAATGTTCATTTTCCTAAAGAGCACGCTTTCCAGATTAAATCGATCCACACCTTCATGGGGGACTTCAGACCATTATTCCAGTAATGAGCCACCATTCTTTTAGCCACCACAAAGAAGGCAATGGTAAGTGAACGTGTGAGGTGGGACTGTAAAAGGGCTCTACCAACCTCGGCACACAAGAGAATAAGGAGCAGAGCACGTGGAAGCTTGTTCTTCTTACTTCATGGAGATGATCTCAGACCAAAAGATCTTTATCACTCAGCAAAGCCACCAAATATGAGAAAAAGTACCTTTATTATCGTCACAATTTTGCCATCAAGTCTCAGAAGCTTGAATACCCATTACTTAAAAATGTACTAGGTTGAGTACCATCTAAATAGCAATTCATAACCATTTTCCTGAGAATTAGCGCTAATAGAAATACCCTTTCTTATGGTCAAATCCTTTTTACTAAGTTTTCACATTACATTTGTATTCAATAATGTCAAAAAACAACCATATAGTGGTGAGTGGTTTCTGCACACCACCGCATGTGAGACAAAGACAAATCTCATCCTACACTTTTTTAATCTGTAGAAAATATCTTCTCAATTTCATTCTGTTATTATAACTCTGATATCCTTTCCCAAGCTTTCCTGAACTTTTCCTCTCCTGTATGTTAGAGGACTGATAGCAAAAGGTCATCCCCTAAACCAGATACTACAAGGGGTTAACATTCCCTTGGCAGTGCTGCTTGTCCCCATATGGGAAGGGCGATAGATAGGTTGCATCTTCTATTAGTTAGAACGATTCTCCATTTTTCTCCTTGCCTTCTGTGCATGGTCAAACCAGCACAATCCCTGTGTACAGAACCCATAAATGCAATGTCCATTAGTTGTCTATCTCAGTTTCCCAAGTAAAGGATGCTTGCATTCTGCCACAGAAGAAGGCTGAGTTAGTTCTACTCCAGTGTTTCTCTTGGAGGTGTGGGGGTCCCCACGGCACATACTCAGTTCTGACTCTGAGCATCAAGTCTGGGCCAGAATGGTACCACCAAAACCATGCTTTCCTCCCCCTTCCCCTTTTAGTAATATAGAGGTCCACATTGAGCACATTTGTTCGGCTACGTTTGGAACTTAGCCGGACAAATGCTGGGATTTAAAAATCATGCTGGTCTCACCACCCCTGAAATAGCTGGCTGACTTGATAGCTAGTTATATAAGGGGCGGTCCGAGGGCTTTCTGGGGCAGAGCCCTGTATCTGGCTGACTTAGCTAGATTACCCTGATTTTCAGCATTATCCTGCAATGGTAGACAGCCAAAGAGCAGTCTTAAAATAAGCTGGATAAACCTTAAGGGCTGAGTATATTCAACATTGCTTCTGCGCCACGGAATATCCCAGTTAAGTTAGCCAGATACGTTTATCAAGTTAACTTTCCTAGCTGGCCAGTGGCTGAATATGGACCTTAGAAAGCTTTGAAACCAGGCCTTCACCTGGAGCATCTGAACACCATTATTGTTCAAATTCTGTGGGCTATCTACTGCAAAGAACATTATAAGGGTATTTGAAAAGTAGTCCTTTTAGGTGAAGATACGTGAACATAGAACTATTCTGTATGCATAGTTTCTCCTCTGCATCACAGAAATTAATATATTTACCATTATTGAAAAACTGGCCAAGCTTAATTACTCCCACCCACCACCAGAGTTTGAAATTCTCTTCACGAAGACAAATCTAGATTCCAGCAGAGTGAGAAGGGGATGTTCTCACGTGCAATTTGAGAGCAATTGAGCTCTCTAAATGTAGAGCTGGTCTAATATTTATTTAAGTTTTCTTCATTTACAGATGTCTGTAATATTATAAAACCACCATCCCAAATGGCAGCAATTAGCAGTAATCCTGGAAAACCACGGACTCCGTGGCACGGAGACCAAACTCCAAACCAGCAGGGGACATGTGAATTTGTTTTTGTTGTACTTCATTTTTTCATTGCATTTATTTTTATTACATTTTCCTTTAATTTCATTTCATGTTTATTTTGGTTAATTTCATTTATTAGAAATGAAATAAACACCAACTAAAAAAAAAAAAAAAAAAGGACAAACTAGGAAAAATAAGGAAAGGAAAGAAAGGGCTACCTGCAACCCCTCCCCCACTCTCCCGCAGTGCTACTGACATTTAAAAATTGCCCCTCTCTCCACAGGGCTTCCCCTATCCCCCCCCCCTCCCCACTCTTCCTGATGCCTCTTATCCCTTCCGTGTGGTTTCCAAAACCAAAGTAGTCAGGAGCTTTTCCCTGTTGCTTCTGCCCTACCAGATGCCATTTTCAAAATGGTGCCGGCGGGCCCAAAGTTGGGTGCCATTTTGTTGTGTTGTCATAGACTATACAGCCATACAAGAAAATGGTGCCAGCCTCAGGGCATCTGGTGGGGCAGACGTGACTGGCTATTAGTCAGCCCTGTTTTCCACTTTGGAGACCTCAAGAACAGGATAAGAACCATCCGGGGGGGGGGGGGTATGGAGGGGAGATAGGAGAATGCTGGAGGGGGTTTCAATTTGGAAAAGTCAGTGTCACTTGCTTTTTTGGTTTTCAAAACAAGAGGAAACATTAAGAACCCCAAATTTGGATGACTTTACTCCCATTTCGTTTTCTGATGAAGCGAAACAAAACTTGTTTTGTTTCTTGCATTTTTCATTTAATTAGAAAACAAATGCGCATCCCGACAAAACAGGGTTGCTGCACCTTAGCGGGGCATTCTGGGGAGACGTGCACTGTTAAAGCTCATTCTCTGCTTGATCTGAAAATCAATGAAAAACTTTCCAGGGCAGCTTTCATGTACATTAAAAGGACAGTTTTCAGAGTAATATGCTTGAGTAGATCGCCTTAATAAATTAAAAATGTTAACGGAAATTTTACATTGAATGCGTTTTTGCACCGGAAGCCCATGCAGCTTCTGAAAAGTTGGAGAGGCTTGACCTCCGAGGGCTTAAGCCTGTTAGAATTTGTGCTGCTGCATTCTGAATTAATCGAAGCAGATGCAGGAAGACCTACAAAAAGAGCATTGTAGCCATCTATCCCTGACAACATTAGCGATTAAAACAGTGTGAAAGTTAGATGGTTCAAGAAGAGGTTTTAAATGGCATAACATCTGAGGCTCTGCAAAGGAGGATCTAACAACTGATTTAATATGTTGGCAGAATGATTAATCCTAAATTACGAATTCATTGGGAGATTGTTAAATCATGCCCATTGAAGGAAAAAAAAAAAAACAACTGCTGGAGGGTTTGGAAGTGGAAATCTGCTCAGTATCAGGTGATTATGATGTTACCAGCTTCCAATTGTAGAAAGAAGGTCACCAGGAGCAGCAGCGGGATTTCAATCCTGGCTTGTAGCCTGCTGCTCTAGCCACCAGGCTGGTCCTCCACACCTCCACACCTCCACATTGTACATGTGTTACCATTTTCCAATGTATGCATGCTCTTTTACCTCTGATTGGCTGTCCACACAAAAAGCAGGTGCAAATGTATACATGTACTTTTTAATGCAAATACCTTATAGGCGATTTTCAAAGGGAATCTAGCAAGGTCATTTCTCTTTGAAAATTAGCTACAAAGAACACACGTACTAAACTGCTTGTGTACCTTGTAACAGCATGAGCTATTCAAAATTGCCCCCTTAATTGAGTCGAAAATTATGAGGACTGGCTCTTTTGCCGCATCAGTCACTTTGCATTGATGACACAATCAACACTGGGATTGAGTACAGTGTGACTGTGAACAAATTAGCCATTTTGGATTTGAGTTGTCTGGTTCTGTCAACAGAGTATGTGTAGTAGCGCCATTGCCAATTTTATTTTTTTTTAAGTCTTGAAGACGTTATCACCTACAAGTTTCAAATTGGCATCAATTCTACAATTGTTTTAGTTACTTCACAGGACCATTTTGATCATGTTTAAAAAGTATGCTCTGGAAATTCACATATTTCCATTTAAGGTTGAATTTTCCAAGCTATTTATACACATAAAACCCAGAAAGTTCAAATTCAGACACAGACCAGATAGCAAAGTTAGCCGGATAAACTTATCCAGTTAACTTTGGAGGTACATTTAAGTTTTCCAGCTAACTTTAGGAAAGTTCTTTGGCCTGACTGACTTAGTCCTGGATTCACCATTCTGTGCGAGAATGGTGAATCCAGTGGTAATTACCCCAAACCAAAAATGCTTGATATTTCAGCTTCAACGGAGGGGGGAATGAAGAAAAGATGTTTTATATTCAGACATATACCAACAAGGACTGAATTACATAGTCTGGGTAAAACAAATAAGCATGCATGTAGCTTGCTTGTTACGGCGGTACTACCCAAATCAAGCCTGATACTTCACTTAGAATACATATCCAGCGCAGCTCACTGCTTCAACGGCAGGGGGAATGAAAGGAGGATTTATATTCAAACAACCAACAAAAACTGAATTCACAGGCTGGATAAACAAGCGTGGGAGAAGCTGGCTTATTACAGCGGTTACTACCCCAAACCAATTAGCTGGATACTTCACTCAGATGCAGCTCCAGCACTGCTATCTACGATGGTGGGAGTGGAAGGGAAATAGAACAAAAAAAGTTATTTAAAGGGACAAGAGTATCAGAAAAGTATGAAAAAAAAAGTGTGAAAGCTTGCTGGGCAGACTGTATGGACCATTTGGTCTTCTTCTGTCGTCATTTCTATGTTTCTATATGTTTCTATATGTAACAGGGGGTGGAGGGGGGTGAAGGGGGGTGGGCCTGTGAAAGCCGGCAGCCATCGCACCACCGCGGTGTTATCGCTGTCAGCTTTTGCACCCAATAGCGCCACCGTGAAAGGTGGCGATATTGGGCGTGCTACTGGCGGCGATAACGTGACATACCTTATTGCCGCCAGCGAAGACAGCGTCGAGTCCGCCTCCTTGCCACTCTGACTCCTCCCCTTGCCACCCCCGCTTGCTATCGCACGCGATAAGCCTTACAAAATAACCCTCTTAGTCCCTTTTTGCGTGCGATAGCAAGCGGGGCGGAGTCGGGGCGGCAAGTTTGACAGTGCTTACTTCGGACCTCCGTTCAATTGCTACTGACAGCCACAAACATAATGCAATTTATGTTCACCACAGGGAATTGATGAGCTCACATGTTTTTGTGGCAATTGCTTGCTGATATCAGCCCTGGTCCTATTGATTGCCCCTGAGGCAGCTCTATGAGAAAGAGCGAAACTCGGCCAGAGTCGGGTATCACTAAATAAAGGGCGTTTCCAATTACCGATTCTCTTTGTTTTTACTGCTGTACAGCCAACTGGATCGGCTTCCGCTTTGCTTTTTGGGTCAAAACTTAAGAATTATCACTATGCTTGGAGTGGGTAGTATCACCTGAGAAATTATATTTACTAATATGATTTATCTTCGGGTTCATAGCCTTAGTGGGGGATGAGACAGGGTCCTGGTCACCCCAATACTGCATTTCTGTGTCCTTCCCACACAGCCTCTCACTTGTGGAACCACAGACCAGATAAAATCATCACACCGGAATAAAACAGTAATTAACCCTTTTACTAGTATTGTGTAAGTAGACAGTAAATCCAACCAGAATATTACATGGGAAAAGTACAGTAGTAAAGTATAATATAAACTTTCAGTTTTCTTATTTTAAATCAAGCAATGCAGAAATAACACTGGATATGGGCTGAAAGCCAGGGCAACCAACATTCTCATATGGATAGTGAAATAAAAAATAGGAATGCTAATAATAGAGAAATGTTGAGGGGAAAAGCAGTGAGGTGCCCACACTTAAAAAAATTATCTTTACCTCTGAGTACTCAAAAAAAAAGGGGGGGGGGGGGAGGGAACAGATCCACCCCAAAATTACCAATTTGCAAAGGGTGCACCATGTCTCAAACACAAAATTGTGTGAAAGAAAAACAATCGAGAAAATGATGATGGCGCTGGCTAAATGACAAACCAAATAGATGAGCACTGCAATGTTTGAAAGGTCTTTCTCTCTTGAGAAACTTCCCCAAATGGTTTACTTGATACTAAACAGAAAGTTGGCCTGGTTTCAGTCTCTTACAGAAAATCACAGTCCACAATTTTTTCTTTCCCAGCAAAGGTTTATGCTTGACTTTGGCAGAAAAGCTGAAGCATTTAAGGTGAGGTACTGAATTTGGGGACAAAAGGCAAGGAAATAAACCTTCTCTCTCCTCTGCTAAAATACTGCCTGTGCAAAGTTGAGATTACTTAACTCAGTCTCTTAGGAGGGTGATCCAACCATGTACTCCTGGACCTGGATATCTCTGAAAAGGAAATCTCTCAGTCTCTCAGCTCTTGGCTCCTCTGTCCCTTGTTGGGATTTTACATGTAGCTTGGCTATGAAGAAAGAACAGCTGTCTGTCTCTCTATTTCCTCAGAGCTCAGACTTCTGTCCCTCCTCTCAATAATTAGCTCTTCAGGAGAAGAACTGATTTCAGGGCTGCCAGATTCACTCCTCTCTTTCTGGCTTTTGGCTCTAATTGCTGGTTGACCCCACCCCACACACATAGACTGAGCCAACCAAATTGTGCCTCTTCTACCTTAAATGGTCTCCCAGAATTCCTTTGGCTTCCTCCTCTACTGGCTATATAATGCTGTTTTCTGGATAGGCTAAACAGTACAGCTGTTACAAAATTACTTTCTCTATGTATTTGCACACCAAAACCAAAAAGTCCCTGTCCCAGATACTTTCTGTAGCTGTATCTGCTTCAAACATATGTTTCCTCAACATGAAGCATTCCAACAGTATTTAATAATTTCATGGTGTGATATAGCATATGCAAATATGAAGAGCTAAGGTGCGTATTTGCTTAAGGCAATTTGTTGCCTTAAAGAATAAGATCTTTCATCGGATGTCATTTATTTTAAAATTTCTGTTAAATGTCCTCACCTTTTGCTGCTGCTCAGTTTTTGTCTATTCTCAGAGTGTATTCGAGTTTAGAAGACTCTCTAGTGCTGTCAAAATGCCTGAATGTAGAAAATCTGTGTGCCATTTACTCTCAGAATATGATGAATGATGCTTGTTGCCTTGCAAGATATTATTAAAAGCAGAGGCCTATGACTTCACCGTCTCTGTCGATGACTTTGAACACAGGTTGCTTCTTGCACGTTTAAATGTCTTTGCAAGATTAAAAGAGAGAAAAACAATTGCATATTTTTTGGGAGGCTCTGCACAGATGTGACAAAAAATGGGACACACAAGTTTTCAATCCTTTTCTTCCATGGGAACTTCAGCTGTTTCATATAATGCTGTTCCAAGTAACAGTACTGAATATTAAGTTTATCCATGAGGAATATATTCTTTCCAATGCAGCTTAATCACCATATGCTAAATCCTTAGAAGGTGCTAAGGAAGGACTTTCCTAGGAAACTATACATTCAGTAACAGAAGCAGTTTAACTCTTCAGGGAATCGTTTGCATTCAACCTTCCCGCTTTCGGTGGCTGAGTTGCAATTCTACTGTGTTTCATTGTTTTAAATTTGGCATCACTGGGTGTTCAGAAAAGGGGTAGTAAAGAAAAATATTCTCCTTCCTTTCAGGGCACCTTACCAGGACTAAGTGTCCTTCAGGGGTAGAAGGGAAAGGCACAGTTTTAAGATGAAGTAAATCAGATGGCGTCACCAGCAATGTATAACCAATTTTTTTAAACTGAACGTGTCTAAACTAAATATTAATAAATAAATGATTTCACATAAAATATATTTGCTCTTTACAAAATACTTCTGTTATAAACAATTTTTTAAATATTTAATACAATATATATGTAATTTAAAAAACAAAATCTTTACTTTACTCTTCTTTTGTTCCTTTAGGCTCTTTCGCTAACAGAACTTAGAGTGAAGTGCATCAGAGTTCCAAGCACCTTCTCAAGCTGACACTCAGAAAAGTATTATTAGCTGACTTAAGAAAGTTATTTTTTCAGTTAATAAATTTGTCTCTGTTATATGACTCAAAGAATTGATTCTTTGTTGTTCTTGTGACTCGCTAGGTTACTAGAACTGAACAAATATGGACTTCAGAGCACTCTGGGTAAGTATGTGTCTCTCTCTTTAAAATTTCTTTTTCTTTATCTGTCTCTCTTTATATGTCTTATCTATGTTTTTTTCTATTTTTTTTACTTTTCTTTCACTTCCCTTTTTCTGTTTCTTTACGTCTGTCTGTTGTTGCTGATCGTGTTGGAGTTGGTGTGTGCACACACAGGCACAGCAACTTTGATATCGGTGCAGGGGTGCAAATGTTCGTATGTGTGCAGGCTCGTACCAAAGGACGTGGCCATTTCATAACAATCGCATGTATATGCGTGCATGGTTTAAAATAGGCTATTCGCGTGTTCATGTGCGTGCAATTTTAAATGGACACACGCATGTGCATGCAAATGCCGCCTCTACCGCATAAGTGGGGGGGATTTCAGTAGACATGTGGGCTGATGCCTTTACCAATTATTTATTTATTTTTATTTATTTAAAAATTTTTCTACACCGTCATTCAATAAATTAACCATCATAACGGTTTACATAAAGGCACTTATAGTAATAGAAATTAATTATGATAGTTAAGATATTATGAACGTGCCAAAATAAGTGGTAACTGGATTCTTTCAATATAAAACTGTTTATTAGGTATTGATTTTGTTAGATTGAAGTTACTATTGCTGTTCATATATAAAGAAACTAATCTTAAGTGTATTTAAAGGTTGGTAAAGAAAAGGAAATTAAAAACTACGTATTTGGTGCCGGGTTAATCTCTTATTTGCTCTCTTCATCCTCTTTGTAAAAAGCCTGTTTAAAGAGGCAGGTTTTTAGGTTTACTCTGAAAAGTTTGAAGTTTTTCTGCAGTCTTATCCCCAGAGGCATTGAATTCCATAATGCGGGTCCTGCCAAAGATAGCGCTCGCTCCCTTACTTGTGTGAGTCTAGCAGACTTAACCGAGGGGATAGTTAATAGTGCTTTGTTGGCTGATCTTAGGTTTCTGCGTGGAACATGTATGTACATGTAATGCTGTGTTCAGCCATTCTGCTTTTTCGTCATGAATTAATTTGTGTATAGTGCATAGCGCTTTACATTGTACTCTTTGTTCAATAGATAGCCAATGAGGTTCTGCAAGTGTTCCAGTAATATGATCTCTTTTTCTTTCCCACTTAGTCCCGACCCTTAAAACCCCGCTCACCTCTTTAGTTTTTTTTTGTTTTCTGACTTACACGCCATCCATAGCAGAAGTAAAGTTACTCGGTAGGGGAACCTGGCACCTACTTGTACGCGTAGTATTTATGCACTGGATTCATTGAGAAATCCTGGAATGCCCATTCCCCGCCAAGACCATGGCCATGCCCTGCCCTGCTCTTTTTCTTTAGGTGTATACCAGCAGACACATGTATGTGCGCACTTTTTAAAATACATGCAAATGATAGCCCGACTTCTCCATGTATCTCCGGGCTTTGGTGCATGTAGGGCTTTTAAAATTCACCCAATAACTTTTATCTTGATCGGTGGTCACTTCTTCTTCTTTCTCCTTTCTTCTTCCTACTAATTATCACTTTAATGAACTCAAAAAGAGAGTCTGCCTCCCTGCACCGTCCAATCTTCTGCAGCCAGGGTTGCCAACCGGCTCCAGATTTTCAGGACAGGTTGATCCAGTCCTGGTTTTACTCACCTGCATGCAGGAACTCATAGTCTTGATTTTCTGAGGGAATGCAATAGGTAAATCAGAATAAGCCCTAGCATTCAATGGGGTAAAACTAGGACCGGATCAACATGTCCTGAAAATATGGAGCTGGTCCGCAACCCTAACTGCACCCTAAAGTATGCAGGTTCCCTCACTGTATTAGTCTCAACGTCTTGGTGTTTACTGAGTAACTATCTATTTCAAAAACAAAATGTAATTGATGTAGCCCTATCTAAGAGAAAGAACTGAGCTAATTATAACACTCATTCCTGTAGCTAGCATCACTCACTCTCACGCTTACCTTTGTATCCTCTCGCTTCCCTACTTTTGTAACATATGAGATGGTTTGGTCAATGTGATCAGATTGATACTTCTCAGCAACATTCACAAGGGGTCATATATTTTATCCCAAACAAAGTTGGTGGCAGTGTATGACTCTAAATTTAATATCGTGACTTGTTCTCTGAACAAGTTATTTTAACTCTTGATCATATGAGACTCTCAGTCATTCTATCGAGCTCAATTAAGCTGCTCAAAGTCTCCGCATTGCAGCATCAGAGTTAACAACCTTACCTTGACCAGATACAGTGCTCAATATCACTCACTCTCACTATTCATTCACTCTTAATTATGTGTTTTTCATTGTTCTTGTTCCTCTAGAAAGTGCATTACAACTTTTTAAGACCTTTGAGTGGAGCACCATGACAGTGCTTCTGCTCTGGTCAAGTTCAGCCTCTGCTCTGCTGAAATTCTAAACTGTTTTTTGCTTTTCTGGCTTCCCTAGATCCCTGCGCAGTGATGTCATCAGGCTCTATTTTTTTTTAATATAGGCTAGGTGTTCCCTAAACTAGTGCTGGTCAGCCTGTCGAAGTCCTTGGGTCATTTATATATAATTACATGAATGTTTCTATTATTTTAGTTTTGCTTCAGCAGTGTTTAATGGCTTCCATTGTATGTATGCTTTTACCTGTTCTAATACTGCTACACTGACCAGTTCACTGGTTGCTAGCAAAGCTATATCCATGCAACCCCCATATATGACTTTGGAATTTTCAAGCTCACCATGGCAGTTCTACTTTTTCTGTGATACCTTGGCAGGTCCACTAATTTTAGAGGTGAACTGATACTACCACTCCACTTGAATATATTAGTTTTCTTCCTATTTCAGCCCTCAAACAGATTTTTTTTCCAACAATCAAAATATTTCCCAATTCGTTAAAGCATATATTATTTTTCTTTTTCTTTAAAAAGCTCTTTTAAGCTGGTAAGAGACATTTTTAATCATCCTTTAAAATGTATAATTCCCATTTTCCAACCACCGCCTGAGTTGGTATATTCAGGGTCCCCTCTCCGCCCATCGTCAAAATTCCCTGGGTTATGAGGGTTTTAAGGTTTATTTTTTTTAACCCCAAACTATGGAGAATTTCCATCGGGGAAAATTTGATTTTTAAAATTGCCTTCGGAGGTCAGGAGGTGGGGTTGGTCAAGTGGCCAGTGCCTCCTTATCTGGCCACACCTTTATTTCTTTTAAATTGTATTTATTTTCCTCTATTTTTAAAGAAATTGGGGTGCCTCCTCAGAGCGCGGGTATCCCGCTAATGTCATTTTCTCCTTTTACAATTAAAACCACCGCAGCACAAAGATTGGGCACTCAACCAATCGCAGCCTCTCTCTCTTCCTGGCATTACGGCTGTGGCAACACCGGCCTCAGTGCTGGAGGAGGATGCAACTGGCAGGGATGGTGATCATGGTTAGACCGACCGCTCCTGGCCAGCTGATTCCCTTGTGCTCTCTCTCTTCTGGGTTCCTTCAGGCAACAGAGGAGAGTAAGCGGTAGTGGCAGCAACTGCAGGCAGTGGCAGGAAACAGGAAGTGGCCCAAGGCCTCTGCAATGCGACACTGCACCTCCCACTCAGTCCCCTCTCTCTCATTTGTGGCACTTCCCTCTATCACGGCAGCCTGCAACATTGTGGCCCACTCATCCCTGCGGCTCCTCTCTGGCATGGCCTGCCCCATGCAGGTCGTCCAGGCCTCTCCTTCACACTGTTCTGCTCTCACACAGCATCGGGCCTGTCTGCCGCAGTCTCTGCCACACAGGACTCAGGCATTTTGTAATAGGGTACCTCTATTACACAAGGAAGGCAAATATTAAAATACACTGAGCCACTGAGCCAATGTACTGGCTCAGTGATCAGCGTTAATCACTGCTGTAAGTACTGGCCATGTAGCAGATATGAAAAATATTTGTTTAATCTAACCAAAAGCTTTAAGAGATCATTGGTGACTTTGCATGAGACATCAATTGTATAATAATGGAAACATGACATGGCCATAAGGAAAATAAATTAGTGTACAGACTAGCTAGGACCAATATAATATAATGAATGCCATAAAGGTGGTGAATGAACAGTTTCCCAACCTTATCCTGAAGGCAGCCCTGGATTTGTCAATAGGTACCCATTAGGCCTGTGCCTAGGGTGGCAAACATTTAGGGGCAGCAGACTGGTGAAGATTTTCTGCCTTCCAGCTCTGCTGAATCTCATTCAGCAGATAGCAGCCCTCTGCTACCCTGTAACAGCCCCATAGAGGGGTGGAAGCACTAAAAGTGCCTAGGGGTTGAAAAATCCTAAATTTGCCCCTGCCTGGAGGCACAGCTAACCAGTTTGGTTTTCAGGATATCTGTAATGAACATGCATGGCATAGATTTGCAGACACTGAGGAGTCAGTATATGCAAATTTATGTCATGCATATTCATTATGGCTATCCCAAAAAAACAGGCTGGTTAGGTGTGCCTCCAAGACTGGTTTGGGAATTCAGGAATAGAGGATATTAATAAAATATAGTGTTCTATACAACTACTCCTACTGATTTTGTAAAAATAAATTTTCCCCATCTCCCATATTTCCCAGCTGAAATTCCAGGTGCCTAAAATCTTTTCCCCTAACTGCTTATGATCCTCTGCCTGGCTGGGGGGTGAGAAGGAATTTCCTATTTGTCCTCACTTTTCCGTGCCCTTGCAAGAGCACTACTGCAGAGTTGTGGGTGTTGTACAGATGTGGGTGTGGGTGTGTGGGGAAAATCAAATGAGAGAATACCTGGCAGGCCCCAAGGGCTGACTCTCCACCAAACAGGCTGATCCATTCCAACTGCTGGAAATTAACAATGAGAGTGCATGAGATAGCCTTGGACAGCTAGCTGGTAGAAATAAGAACTGTAGTACAGAAAGGTGTAGATAACGCACACATTCCTTCACCTTCTTATTTCCTAAGACACGTTTTCCTCAGTTGTCTTACCTTTCTAACGAGTCTGTGGCAAATGCATATCTAAAAAAATAGAGCGGAAAACAGAATGGGTTGGAAAATAGTCTCCGTAAAGTATTCACATTACCTCCCTTCAGGGCACCATTTAGAATAAAAACTCTCCCCTCCTCTTAGTTTATAACTTGTTTTGTTTGAAATGTTCCTAACCATATGTTTGGCGCAATATGTCCACGTTATTGCAGTGCAAACTCTCCCCCTCCTAAAAACTGCCACAGATATTAGTAACTTTGATCTTATCGGCAGAGCGCACAGCTTAATGCACAGTTGTATGCACACTGTTTGTGTGCAAACTTTCCTGCTAATGTAACGAGGAATTATGTGCACAGCAATGTGCATGCAAGTTAACGCCCTTTAGTGCAAATCCCATGCTAATGCCTGGTATTAGCTATTGCACCCCAGGGCAGAGAGGTGTGCTGGCTCAAACTGTGATCTGTTAATGCTGGAAAGTTTACTCCTGCTCAGTTAGGGAGTAGTAAAATTCCTGGGGCTCGTGTAAGTGTGCGGCTGATCCTAAATTCTGGAGCTGGGGACCAGCACTTCGGATTTATCACACAAAAGATGATTTGCACCCATAAATCTCCCCTTCCTGCCCCCGCTGGGCTACTACCTCCTTTTCCTCCTCCAGTTGATTTGTGGTACAAATTGCCAAATCTGCTACAATTATGGAACTGCTTTCCTGTGATCTCCCTGCCCCTGGGATTGTAAACAGTGCAAATGGAAATCAGCACTGCCCAAGTTCCAGGTATCAGGGCCAGAGATAGCCAGGAATGCACTTGTCAGTGCAGCCTGAGTCCGGCCCCCATTCTGCTCTTTCTGATTATGAGTTGTGATGCAGCCTTTACCTTTGGAGCCCGAAATTCAGCACTGCTTAACCAGACAGATAAGAATTTTTCTGGCAAAGTGGCAGTCGCTCAATATCCAGCTCTGTTCAGTAGCCACCACTTAGTATTTATCCAGCTAAGTAGATAGCCGGATACCTTGGGGACAGACAATGGATGAATTGAGGCAGAGTAACTTATTCGGTTATCTTAACAGGATAACTGCTTATATTCAGCCTTATCTGGTTAAGTTACTGAATAAGTTAGACCTGCTCATAGCAGGTCTAAAGTTATTTAGATTTAACTTATCCAGCTAACTAGAACTTATCTGGTTAAATTCAGGAGCACAGCCGTGTCCCTGTTTGTCCCTTCTAATTTAGCCGGATAAATTATATCCCGATAACGTAGGTAACCGAATATCTTTGAATATTTTGTCCATAAATATTGCATTTTAAATTGCAGATCCTCTGAAAAAACAAGGAGAAAGCATCCCCACAAGATTTACGGCCTGCAGATAGGCCCATTGAACAGCAGCACACTCACCCCCGATGACAGTCAGCCTCAATGTGGCTGGAAACCACTGGAGTCAACCTACGATGCCGTCTTGTCTCTCCTGTTGGCCCCAACACAGCCTGGCCATAGTGCAGTGGGAATGCCGCTAGACCCAGCATCCCTTGCTACCATGCCGCCATTGCCTGGCCTCCAATAGGTGCATGATCTTGTATATGTCTTGGTAGAATGTTTTATATTTCTTATTATGTGAATTCTGACGTATGTTATGATTCCTTTAGTCCATAATTTGTGCGAGTGCTATTTTAATCAGCTGCAATTTTACTTTTGTTTCATAATGTTATTTTAGTTTATGATTATGACAATGCAACAATTAAACAATGGACCTAATACAATATTCTGTCTTTGCAGAAACAAGATCTATATAGTGTGATCTCTTCCAGTCCAAGGGTTCCCCCTGAGGAAGCAGGGGCTTGTTAGAGAGAGAGAGAGAGAGAGAGAGAGAGAGAGAGAGAGAGAGACTAGCCATACTGGTAAGTACATATGTATGTATATATAAATGGGAAGATTAGATACATATTGGTACAATATAGGTATAGACACTGCCCCCCACACATATTTATTTTTTTTATTTATTAAGGCTTTTATATACCGACTTTCTTGATACAAATCAAATCAACTCAGTTTACAATGAACTAAGCAGAAAATATAATTAACCAATCAACAAGAGATAAAGGAGCATAAAGTTACATTATAACAAGGATGCCTTAACTTGGAGTAAGAAATAAAGAGTGGGTGAACGAAAAAATAAATAAATACTATATACAAGAGAGGGGGCAAGGAGCCAATCTCTTTAATAGATACTATGCATGAAAATTATGGAAAATTTGATATATGTGTGTGTGTGTGTGTGTGTGTGTGGGGGGGGGGGGGGTTCTTTATTCTTCTATCAATTGTTATTTATCTACATACATCTTTCTATCTATCTATCAATCTATCTGTATACATACATACATATAAAAATGATAGAGTATGTTAGTTTTCTATTACTAATCAAGAGCAGCTCTGTAAATGTATGGGTGTTAAAGGAACTCCCTGATTGCTACGCCATGTTGTACAGCTTGATCTCACATTTATATGAAAAATTAAGTGGAAAACAAATAGCAGCATTATGATTTCTTTATGACTGGTGGCTACCAAGAAAAGAAAAGGGATGAAGAAGAGAGTACCTGATTGCTAACACAATAATACTTTCAAGTTCCTGAATGAAATTCTTCTTCTCGAACATGTACTGATGTGAGGAAGACAGGCCTAAGAAAAGAAATACACCTCCTCCCCCCGCCGAAACTCTGTCCCACTCTGTGATTAACTGTCACCCTGTTACAGGAGCCAAGTACATGCACTTTATTCAGTCAAAGATGCAAACTAAAGAAACAGCTATAAAAAAGCGAATATATAATGTAGTTTAACTAAAATACATATAGGGCTGCATTTTCCAAAATATTTACATACATTGAGCCATGTTTTTATGTGCATAAATGGCTGCCAGAAATAAACCCGGGGCTCTTTGTGCACAAACTTCCCTGTGTACGTGGGTTTCTCTTGTTCTCTTATGAGAACTGTGGAAAGGCGCTCCGGTGAGCAGATTTGGGACTTACAGACAAACCTTTTGATTTTAAAAAGTACTGACGTTAACTTTGAAAGCTGCCGCGTGGGTGTATGCACAGAGGCCGGCTCGCACCAAAGGACACGGACATTTTATAACATAAGCGTGTAAATGCACACATGGTATAAAATAGGCTGTACGCGCATGCGTGTGTGCACAATTCTATATGGATGTGCGTACGTGCATGCAAATGATGCCTCTACCACGTAAGTGGGGGGATTTTAGTAGACACACGCCAACACAATTACCACTTTCCCCAGTTCGTTCCCAGTTCGCCCGGGTAAAAGATAGGACTTCCTAACCCCCCCTAGTTTATTAGCCCCAATCCTTAAAACCCCACTGATTAGCCTAATTTCTTTTGTTTTAGGACTTTTCGCCATCCATTAGCAGAAGTAAAGTTATGCGGTAGGGGACCCCGGCACGCGATTGTGTGTGTAAGGATTTAAGTGCCGGTTTCATTCATAAATCCTGGATCACCCATGCCCCACTCAAATCACACCCACACTCCATTCCCTTTTTTGGAAAACATTTTATGAGCGCAGACTGGCCCGACTTCTGCGCATATCTCCCGGCTCTGACATATGCGTGTTGGCCCACCCACGTTATGCCCCCTGAAGGGAAGGTGTTGTTATTCTGTGTATGTTATTCTGTGTTATTCTAATATTCTGTGCCAATTACCTGCACATTTTCAACTTAAGTGCATATGTTCATTTTGAAAATTCGGGGTAAAGTTTGTATGCAAAAGGCACACCCAGACTTTACCTGATCATGCACAATTATAAAAATATCCTCATAAAGCAGTAGGTGGTGCTCATTTTGCACAAAATGCTATGAACCTATTTGCAGGAAGTGGTCTAAATATACCGTATATGGATTAATCTTAATTAGTCAAGGATAAGGAAAGATTAATGTATTGTATGCTATTTAATATTATGTAGTTTATATTCCTAGAACTTGCATATTGTTGGGGAAAAAAACCAAGCAGATTCTAGAAATTATTATTATTATGTATTTCTGGGAACTAGACCTATGTTTTATATATCTTATCTGAGATCAAAGTTCATCTAGCCAGAAAGTGTTGAAAGGTGTATACCATGATTAGATAAACCTTTTCTAATTTAATTGGAAGCTAATTTGGAGATTTTGGGCCTTGCTTACAAATACTTTCAGTTTTAGAAACAAGTACAAGATTCTAGTATCAGATTTGTACATAAAGATGGAATTGTAAATCTGAGTGCATTTTTTGTGAACTTGCATGTGGGGGTGGACATTTTGACATCTACAGCTTCTTTGTATTTATGCATATTTTAGAAAAAAAATTGGCAAAATGTCAAGCAGACTGAAGGAAAATTTTCAAGATAAGCCTCTCACAAATTCAAGATTATTTGCCAAAAGAAGAAGTTGCCAACATTACACACAATCACTGTTTAACTAAACTGTTACTGTATCCCCCACCATCAATCAGTTTTCTGCACAAATGGCTGGTATTGGAAATTGACAGAGTACAACTTTTCTAAATGTAATACAAGATACAACACAACGTAGGATCCTATGGCGCCCTCTTGATTATTACAATACTTGTGTCAACCTTTTCCGGTATAATATGCATCTGATCCAAGATCATTCTGGTTGGCATTTCTTACTTTCAGACTCAAGCAAAATAATGTTGAAACATGCGCAAAGGGATGCCATCCAAACACCTGAATTCTCTTTATTATCATTAGTGGCAAGGTAAGAAAAATGCATTTGATTCATGTGTTTGACATTTCCACACAGCACTGACCTTTTCCATTTGTACGAGTGCAAGGAGAAAATGCAGGGGTAAGATAGCAGGAAGGGAATGAGCACACATGGAAAGAGACCGTGAGTAAGCTGAAATTATAATGGTAAGTAGCTGCAAGAAACCAGTGTATTTAATGAAACCACATCAGAGGTCCCTGCTAATTTTATTCTGATCTCCTTCTGGATGAAAGCCAGACCAACTGTTTGACTTATTCTTTCTCTCAGTTTGGTAGTTGTGTACGATTATTGCTTTTGAGAATGAAGAGGATTGTTGTAGATCATGAAGGTGAGAAGATTTCTTTGATTGCATTTTGGAACTAATAATTTACCTTCTGACTGGAGATTAGTTTTTAGAAAGGTGCTTGCTGACTACTGACATACAGGGACTTTCTAGGTTTGCTTGATTAGGCCCCTGTTTTCAAACTGTAGGCACATATAGTAGGCAATTTGCCTGGCAAGTGGAGTAGATGCAGCTCTGTCTTAAGGAAGATGATAAAAGGGAGAAATGAAAGATCAGGTTGGTTCTTATAAGAAGTAGTTGGACAGGTAAGTGTAAATGTTTGGAATCGATTAGGGACTGCAGAGGGAGGAGGATACACATAGAAAAGCAGAAAGAAGCAGGGAAAAAAGCCAAGAGAGCAAAGGCAAAAAAGGGGAGACAGTAAACCCAACTAAGACTTTTTCCAGTTGTATTAGCACAAGAAGAAAATGCAAGGGTGAGATAGCAAATCTAAGAAGAAGGGAATAAATAATGAAAGGAGGCAGTTACAAGCAGAATGAACAATTATATATATATATATATATATATATATATATATATTTATAAATGATCTGGAAGGGAGTAAGATAAGTGAGATGATCAAATTTGTGAATGATACAAAATTATTCAGAGTAGTTTAATCACAAGCGGATTGTGATAAATTGCAGGAGGACCTTGCGGGACTGGAAGATTGGGCATCCAAATGGCAGATGAAATTTAATGTGAAGACGTACAAGGTGATGCATATAGGGAAAAATAACCCATGCTGTAGTTACACGGATAAAGGTGAATTTTAAAAGCTCGATGCGTGCTGAAATTAGGGGATGCGCAAATATTTTGGGCTGGCATGTGCCAGGTAGATTTTAAAAGCCGCCCAGATATGCGCATAAAGGCCGGAGCTTGCACATATGAAAAGTTTTCAAAAATGGGTGGGGCCTGGGTGTAGTCTGGGCTGGGCCTGAGCATTCTGGGATTTTAAACTGAAATTTGCACGTAAATACTTATGCAATCCGGCTTGCGCCGGGGTGCACTGATGCTTACCTGTACTTCTGTTATGGATGCTGTGTAAGTAATAAAACAAAAAAAATCTAGGTAGATCAGCAGGGTTTTAAGATCTGGCCTAACAGGGAAAAGCAGGCTATTAAACTAGGGGGGTTTGGAAGACCTACTCCTTTCCAGGGCAAACTGGGAACAAATTGGGAAAACTCGCAATGGTGTCTGTGCACGTCCGTTTTAAAATACCCCAACTTGCGCAGTAGAAGCGGGATATGCATGCACAGGTGCGTGCCAACTTAAAATTGAGCACACGTGTGCATGCAGCCAGGCTATTTTATAACACGCACGCATATACATGCATATGTTATAAAATAGCCACATCCTTGGGTGTGGGCTGACAAACGTATGTACATGTGCACTTGCGCGTCGGTATGAAAGTTAACGTCTTGGATAGGAGTTACCACCCAGAAAAAAGATCTATGCGTCATAGTGGATAATACGTTGAAATCAACATCTCAATGTGCCATGGTAGAAGTTAGGAATTATTAGGAAGGGAATGGTGAATAAAACGGAGAATGTTATAATGCCTCTGTATCGCTCCATGGTGAGACTGCACATTGAATATTGTGTGCAATTTTGGTCACTGCATTTCAAAAAAGTCATTGTTGCACTGGAGAAGGTACAGAGAAGGTTGACTAAAATGATAAAGTGGATGGAATGTCTCCTCTATGTGGAAAGGCTATAGAGATTAGGGTTGTTCAGCTTGGAAAAGAGAGGGCTTAGGGTTGATATGGCTGAAGTCGATAAAATCATGAAAGGACTTGAATGGATAAATGTGAATCAGTTATTTACTCTTTCAGATAATACAAGAACTAGGGGGCACTCCATGAAGTTAGCATGCAGCACATTTAAAACAAATTGGAAAAAAATATTTTTTACTCAGAGTGCAATTAAGCACTGGAATTCACTGCCAAAGGATATGGTTAAAGCAGTTAGTGTAGTTGGGTTTAAAAAAAGATTTGGACAAGTTCCTGGAGGAGAAATCCAAAAACTGCTATAAATTAAGTTGACTTGGGGAATAGCCACTGCTTATTGCTGGCATTAGTAGCATGGGTCCTATTTAATGTTTGAGTACTTGCCCAGTACTTGTAACCTTGATTGGTACTGTTATAAACAGGATGCTGGACTTGATGGACCCTTGTTCTCATCCAGTAGGGCAACTTCTTATGTTCTTATGTAATATTTGTATGAGTTACTCAGTCACAGATGACTGCAGATAGTAGACAAAGTCACAAGTGGAATGGCAGTGGATACTAGGGATGTGAATCATTTTTGAACAATTAAAATTATCGTCAGATAATTTTAAAATCGTCCTAAATCGTTAGAGTGCACGATACAATACAAATGCCCCCGATTTATCATCAGGGGTATTTGTATTGTATCGTTAAATAGGGCACGGGAATTATTTGGGGGAGGGCGGGAAAACCGGCACACCAAAACAACCCCTAAACCCACCCCGACCCTTTAAAACCAATTCCTTACCCTCCCCCACCCTCCCGAACCCCCCCAAAATGTTAAATTACCTGGTGGTCCAGTTGGGGGGGGGGGGGGTGTCCCGGAGCGAACTCCCGCTCTCGGGCCATCGGCGTCATTTTAGCTGCCACTAATTAAAATGGCGCCGATGGCCCGATAAAAAAAAAACCCACCCGACCCTTTAAATTGACCCCCCTTAGCCTCCCCCACCCTCCCGACCCTTTTTATTTAGGGAGGCCTGCGCCGCTAAAAAAAACAACCCACCCAACCCTTTAAATCGACCCCACCCTCCCGACCCCCCCCAAAACCTTTTAAAATTACCTGGTGGTCCAGGGGGGCCTTGGGGGGCCTCGGGGAGAGAAGAGATCCAGGGGGGCCTCGGGGAGATATTTCCCGTTCCCAGGCATCAGCTGTCCTAAAAAAAATGGCGCCGATGCCCCTTTGCCCTTACCATGTGACAGGGTATCCGTGCCATTGGCCGGCCCCTGTCACATGGTAAGAGCACTGGATGGCCAGCGCCATCTAAGATGGCCATCTAAGATGGCACTGGATGGCCAGCGCCATCTAAGATGGCCGGCGCCATCCAGTGCTCCTACCATGTGACAGGGGCCGGCCAATGGCACGGATACCCTGTCACATGGTAAGGGCAAAGGGGCATCGGCGCCATTTTCTTTTTAGAACAGCTGATGCCTGGGAACGGGAAATCTCTCCCCGAGGCCCCCCTGGATCTCTCCTCTCCCCGAGGCCCCCCTGGATCTCTCCCCGAAGCCCCCCTGGACCACCAGGTAATTTTAAAAGGTTTTGGGGGGGTCGGGAGTGTGGGGTCGATTTAAAGGGTCGGGTGGGTTTGTTTTTTTTAGCGGCTTGGGCCTCCCTAAAAAAAAAATTAGCGATGTGAATTGGAATCGGAAACGATTCCAATTCACATATCTTAACGATCAGATTCCCCCCCCCCCCCCCCAGCCGAATCTGATTGTTAAGACGATCTGGCACACGATTCACATCTCTAGTGGATACTGCTCCATTTATAGAAGAGAGTGTTCAAGTGAAACTAACAAAATTAAAGTGGACAGGGCACTGGGACCAGATAGAACAGGATATTATAAAGGTTTATAGAGAGGTTCTGGCAGCACCACTGGCAACCTCTTTTAATTCATTTGCAGATTATTGGAAAGGACAGATGTTTCTCTACAGAACACCAAGGGGTGTACTAGAAGGCAAAGAAACACTTAGAACCTACCCATTATGAGATCCTGCCATAGAGGAGCAGGGGGTTCCTGAAAGTGCAAATGGAATAAACAGATTCAACTCCATATAAATGCATTTTGTGTCAGAATATCATAGTTGAAGAGGTTGAGTCTTAAGTAAAGTCTTTGTTGGAACACCACTCTCAAAGATGAAGAGTGATTTGGCTTAATCCAAATGTCCATCCCCAAGGCCATAGATGAGTATCTTTCCCACCACTTGGGAATGGACCTGCATGTCCACAAGGTCCCCTTTACAATGAACACATGAGATGGGGGCTGATTTTCAAAGGGATCTAATTACTCAGCTAGATTTCCTTGGATGACAATTGTTCCCAGTAGATCAGGTAACTATGCATGTCTAGTTTTATTAGGTGGATTATTTTCCTGCAGAAAAAAAAAACCTACTTGAAGTAGAAATAGCTCAGAGGAGAAAAATATATATGTAGATTTGATTGCTTTCCAAATCTACACATGCTGTTTTGCCCCTGTTCTGTCATCCACAGAAATAGCATGGGCAAAGCACATGGGCAGTTTTACTCTTGTAACTTGTAGGCAATTTTTAAAGGGAAGTTACCTGGATAGTACTTTGCACCAGTGTGGACAAGTGGCAGTGATGTGTGCTGGCGTTTCAATAAGGCAGCCTGCAGTTTCCAGGATTGTGAGCTCTAGCATGTGTATTTCATGCGTGATGCCGGTCACCCAGCTGTCAAATGTCCCAAACATGGAGTCACTTTGTCAGGGCCTGGGGGCAAATGAATATTTGGTACTATGGGCTGCCATCTCCATGTGCGCACACAATGAGGCAATGGTTGACCTGGGGAGCTATCTTATGGTGAAGTTTCTCTGAGGGATTTCAGATCCCTTTTGTTGGGAAAAATTGCCAACGCAAGATTCTTTTCCTTATTGAAGGACATAGTTGAGAGGAAGTTGAGAAAAGAGCTGCAGTTCAGGTACATTGAAAGGCCTTTTCAAGAGCAGCCTTTTCCTTCAATGCATTTATCTCCTTTGGCAATTATTCCTAAAAAGAAGTCGGCAAGTTCATACGTAGGGAGCTGTGCAAGATCAATTATGCATCTTTTGTCTCAGCAGCGGAGTTGATTCATAAAGCAGGCCTGAGAACGCAACTAGAGAAGGCCTATTTGGAATCTATCCCTGCCATTTATCCTGATAGTTTCAGTTTTGGGGGGTTTAAATTCAAAGGGGCATTTTACTTTGATAAGTGCATGTTCATGAGTTGTTCCATTTCATGCACTTATTTTGCAATTAACTCTTTTCTCAATTGGGTGACTGTTTAGCATGCACAAGTTGATTCCATGGTTCATTACTTGAATGATTTTCTATTTGTCGAAGTGACTGCATGTCTTTGCTGTCTGAATTCTTAAAATTTGCAGATCATTTTGAGGTCCCAATAGAATGGAATAAGATGGAGGGCCCAAAAGAGGTTTTGAGTTTTCTGGAGATTGAATTAGACAAAATTGCCATATGTTCTAAAATACCTGTCAATAAGGTTCTTAGCCTATAGGAGTTGGGGCACAAATTGATGTTAGCTAAAAAGGTCACACTTAGAGATATGCAGTTACTGATAGGCAGTCTGAATTTTACTTGCTGGGTTATCCCAATGGATTGCATATTTCTCCATTGTTTGCTTGCATCTACAGAAGGTGTGATGGAAAGTCTGAAGGAGGGCTTGGCCATGTGGTTTTTTTTCTCAAGCAGTTTAAAGGCAAGGCTTTCTGGCAGGAAGAGCTAGTAAAGAGCATGGATCTGCAGTTGTTTATGGATGCAGCTGGGGGTGGGGATGGGGGGTGGGTTTCGAAACTTATTTAAATAGAGCGTAGGGTGCTGCCCCCCTGGCCAGAGTCATGAGTTGAGGTGGACACTATCAAAAGCATCACTTTCTTGGAATTGTTCCCTTTAGTGGTGGCCCTGAAAGTGCAGGGGGCAGAAATTGTGCAATAAGAAGGTAATATTTTGGTGCAATAATATGAGCTTATTGGAGGTGATTGTTTTTATATACCGACATTCATGAAGGGATATCATATCGGTTTACAGCGAGGGGCAAATATCCATTTAAAAACATTTGCATTTCAAATATTAAAAGAAAGATATAAATACAATAATTTCTTAATAATAAAAAATAAAAATAGTAAAAGTTAACATTCTAAAAATAACGTTAAGATTAGTAAAAACAGCAAAGATAGTAAATCATAAAATAATAGAATTAAAAAGATTATTGAAAGGCTTGCTTGATCAACCATTTTTATGCCTTTCTTAAAAATGTTAACATTGGCTTCCATCCTCAGATCTTGTGGCAGGGAGTTCCATAGTTTAGGTTCGGCAATTGAAAGTGCTCTCTCTCTCGCACTGTGTTCAGTGATTAACAAAAAGACTACTACTTTAATAACAAATAACTGTATCCGAGCCAATCTCAACATATACTTGAATAAAAATGCCTGGCGGCCACTCCCCAGTGCATTTCGTTTGAGCTGTCATCCCAAACTAAAGACCTTTCCATTGGTGCCCTCCATGACCGCAGCAGAGGCTCCCAACCCTAAACCTTCCTGATGGCCAACAATTGCTGCGATTGGACTGCCTTCCGATGTGAAATCTCCTGGCCCTGCACCAATGGCTCTGCGGTCTGAAAAATGTTTGCTGATTTTGGCTCTGCTCAGGGAATTTGTGTTGCGGTGCTTGAGGCTTAATGTGACTGCTTGGCATGTCACATTCAGGTGGGGCAAAAGATCTAATCTCTGTCCCTGATGCTTTTTAGCATTTTGGGTGGACTGTGTTTCGTTGTCTAGCCCTGGAGGCAGACTATCTAGAGACCTCTGTTCCAGGTTACATATGGTGGTTTGGAACCCCAGATATGGGAGCTGTTGCTATTTCCTTATCTATCAGCACGTGGACTCACTACTTTTAAGGCTTTAATAGAATTGCTGTTTTCTTTGAGGGCAGAGGGTAGGAATTTGGCTTGGTGAGGACAGAAGCGACTTTGCGGTACATAGCTGAAGAGAAGAATGCCAGTGTTTCACAGTCAAAAGTGTTGTCTGATATTAGTGGATTTCCTTCTTTATGAAGGGGCATAGATGGGGGAATTCAGTAGCTAAAGTTGCAGTGAAGATGGTACTCGATGACTGGTTACATGAACAGGGTCTAGCCCCAGACAGGTGTAGGCCTATCTCTGGTACCATTCTTCAGCACTTGCGGTGGGTTTTACCTAGATTTGTTCCTGCAATACTGAAGCACAGCTATTCAAAGCAGCTTTTTCATTAGCATTCTTCAGGGCCTTACGGATGGGGGAGTTGGTGGCCAGTTTGTGGCCCAAGGTTGAGGAATCAGAATTGTTCAGGGAGCATGTGTGGATGATGGTGGACCAGTTGTGTGAGAGTGAAATCATTAAGCTGAAGAGGTCAGAGGCCAAGGCCACATGCCCAATTCATAATTCCTTTGAATTATTAAAGCTGCAACCTATGTGTGAGCGGTAGTTTTTGATTCACAGGAATTGTGAGCTGTTAACCAGATTCCAGTTTTCAGTGGTTTTAAAGAAAGTGCTGAGTGGCATTGTGCTGAATCCATTTCATTTTGGGACCCATTCTTTCAAAATTAGGGTGGCTGCATATGTGGCTGAGGTGGATTTGCCTGTAGAAGCCATATACCGCATCGATCATTGGAGATTGGGGGGGGGGGGGGGGCTTTATATTTGTGCCTGGATTCTGACATTTCTAAGAACAGCAGCTATGATAATTATTTCTTCTTTGGTAGATGTGGATGGGCAATGTGTGTGGTGAAAGAAGGTCTGGGTTGTGAGCCATTCTTTTGTGCATTGGGTGTAACGGCGAGCTGGAGAGCGAATGTATGGAACACAATTGCGATAGAAGTGGCTCAGAGCAGAGATGGTGTGGATGGCAAGGCATGAGATGCATTGGGATCATGTACTGCTGTTCAGATTATAATTGGAAGAGGGTTGCATGCTTTATATCATTGTAGTGCATCTCGGGGGCAATGATTTGGGGGTATGGATGGGATGTCATTTGATTGACATGGTAAGAGTGACTTTATTATTCTCAAGGGGTGGATCCCAGGTGCGGTAATTTGTTGGTTGTATATTATACCAGGCCTAAGTTAATTGAGGAGGCAATTTGGAGAAAAGGAGTGCGGAAGGTAACTAGGCAGATCAGATCTTGGATTCATGGGCAGGGGGACAGGTGGATTTGTCTTGCATGGCTCGATGGGAGGAATGAGAGATTGTTTCGCTCAGTTGGTGTCCATCTATCGGACACCAACTGAGCCCCGGGACCTGCAATCACCATGCGGTCTGGTCCGGCTGCAGGAACGCCTTCGCTTCAGCCTCCCAGGCCCGAGACGTGGCCCTCCGCGGCGTTCTCCCTGCGAGGGAGACGCCATTGCCGATCCGCAGCTAGCTCCGCCCCCTAGGCGCGCTGCCACGCCAGGGCTGCTGATTTAAAGGGGCCAGCATGGGAAACCTTGGACAGCCCTCCGGATGACGTCAGACGCTGCTGGGTTATTTAAACCCGGCAGCTGCAGCAGTACCTCGCCTTGCATCAAGGTTCCCTCAGTTTCTGAGTCTCTAGTTGCAGTGTCTGGATCTTGGATCACCTATTACATCTTCTGGCTTCTGACCTGGCTCCGTTCCTGACTAAGTCTTCAGCTTCAGTCCCTGGCTTTGGTTTTGACTTCTGACTTCTGGTTTCCGACCCGTTTCCGTTCCATGACTTCGATTCCTGCTTCCGCTTCTGGCTTTGGCTTTGGACCTCTGACTCTCAGCTTCTGACCCGGCCCCGTCCTTGGACCACGACTTCAGAACATAAGAACATAAGAAAATGCCATACTGAGTCAGACCAAGGGTCCATCAAGCCCAGCATCCTGTTTCCAACAGTGGCCAATCCAGGCCATAAGAACCTGGCAAGTACCCAAAAACTAAGTCTATTCCATGTTACCATTGCTAATGGCAGTGGCTATTCTCTAAGTGAATTTAATAGCAGGTAATGGACTTCTCCTCCAAGAAATTATCCAATCCTTTTTTAAACACAGCTATACTAACTGCACTAACCACATCCTCTGGCAATAAATTCCAGAGTTTAATTGTGCATTGAGTAAAAAAGAACTTTCTCAGATTAGTTTTAAATGTGCCCCATGCTAACTTCATAGAGTGCCCCCTAGTCTTTCTACTATCTGAAAGAGTAAGTAACCGATTCACATCTACCCGTTCTAGACTTCTCATGATTTTAAACATTTCTATCATATCCCCCCTCAGCCGTCTCTTCTCCAAGCTGAAAAGTCCTAACCTCTTTAGTCTTTCCTCATAGGGGAGCTGTTCCATTTCCCTTATCGTTTTGGTAGCCCTTCTCTGTACCTTCTCCATCGCAATTATATCTTTTTTGAGATGCGGCGACCAGAATTGTACACAGTATTCAAGGTGTGGTCTCACCATGGAGCGATACAGCCTCTTCTTCCACCTTAGGTATCCGGAACTTGCTGGCCCAGAGGATTCTCCTGAGTCCCAGCGGCTCAGGCTCTCACGGGCTCCTCCCGGGGGAGCTGCGGGCTTCTGAGGGTGAAGATTCTCCCACCTCCTGGGCCCAGCCGACCTCTCGTCCACCTCTTCGGCCGCTGCCCAGATCCTTGGTCGCATAGGGTCCCTCCTAAGTCCAAGAGGTTCGGGTCCCTACGGGCTCCTCCTGGGGGGACCTTGGACTTCCAGTGGTGAAGTCTCTCCTGAGTCTCTTCTGTGCTGCCTCCTGGCTGTGACGCTCACTGTGGGTCTCCACAGCATACCATCAGCAGTCTCAGCTGGCCCAAGGGTCCACAACCGTAACAGTGAATGGCAAAGAAGGCAATGGGCAACCTTCACTTAGTGACAGTTGCCGCCCAGGGCAGCAGTGGTATGGCTGCAATGTGCTTCCTGGATGGCATGGGGAAACTTGCACGGAGCAGCAGCTGTAACTCTAAAGGAGAAACAACAGGATCGGGGGTTGGGTTCCATGTGGGAATCTGATCTACTTTGGGTAAATGCATACGAAATCACTGCTGGGTAGTCTAGATGGTTCTTTGAGTGTTCATCTGTCATCATTTACTATGTTACTATGTAAAACATGATCTTACCAGTTGCCATTGTTGTCTCCACTGTATAAGTCAGTAACTCAAACTTCTGTTTCCAAATTTAATAATGAATCTCATGTTTTATTTCTAAAAAAAAAAGCTATTGTTTTCTTCAGCTCTTGTAATTAGATTTAAATCTTATAATTTAAAAATCCCAGTAATGTCACCTTGTGGAGGGTCTCCATTTTAGAAATTGCGAAATCTCTAGGGCGATGTCAGTAGGCAGTACTGTGAATTCCTTCAGAATTTGGCAAAAGTGCCGGTAATGTCCTTCTCAAGCACAAAGAAAGGGGCCAATATATTGCATGGGATGAATTTTTTTTCAACACCAGGTTCTTACGCAAGTGGGCACACTCATGAATGATTCCAATTCGTTTCAGATGAATTTCCTGCCATTCTCAGTGTAGCGAGATTTCTTTTTTTTTTTTAAATTGGACTGTGAAATTACTGCTCACTCTCTAATGAAAACAATACAGAGGGAAAGGGCCTTTATTCAAGTTTTCTCTAGTAGACATTCACATACTGCAGGAAGCAATAAGACTCTATCTTGAGTGCAGTGCTCAGTTTCAGAGGCTGTAGCTTCAAAAGGATGGAAACAGGTCACTCAAAAGCTACAGAAGCGATAAAAGACCTGCAACACAAACCTTAAAAAGAGAGTGAGACATTCCAAATGAATGAAGAGAAAGGTGAGATACAATAGAAACATTAAAATATCTGGCAAGTTTCAACTCACAGAAAGTTGGAAATTTTGTATAGATGAGGAATTTCAAGGTCAAGAGATCATGATATGAAGTTGGAGGAAGGTTCAGAGGAAACCACTTTACTTAGAAGAGCCCACCAGCAGAGGCAGTGGAAAGCAGAACTATGAAAGAATTCAAGCACGTTTGGGGCCTGTATGTTTGTCTTGATTAGATGGTAGGCTCTGCGGAGAAGGGACTGTCTTTTATATCTTTCTGTAAGGAGCAGGTTAAGTAGCACTATAGAAGTGATAAATAGTGAAGTAGGTGTTTAAAAGCCATTTAGACAGGTAACTTAGGGCTGGATTTTCCAACGTCGCAAGCCTCTCTGAATTCGGCGGTAATAGGGGGTGGGGGGTGAAGTGGGGGGTGGGCCTGCAAAACCCGGCAGCGATCGCACCTCCGTGGTGCAATCGCTGCCGGCTTTTGCACCCAATAGCGCCACCGTGAAAGGTGGCGCTATTGGGCGTGCTACTGGCGGCGATAAGGGTTCTTACCTTTTCTCAGTCAGCGAAGTTTCCGCAGCGTCCACCCCGACGCTGCCTCGACTCCTCCTCTTCCGGTGCTGACACCGCTCCGACTCCGCTCCGATTTAGCTATCACACACAAAAAGTCCCTTTTCACATGCGATATCAATAGAAAATGACCCCCTTAGTTAGCCATCTAAATGGCAAGTTTTAGCATATTCAACCACTTATTTGGCTAATTATCTGGATAAAATCTAGACAGACAAAAAAAGATGCATTCCGAAAGCGTAACTGGAATGAGCTTCTTATCTGGCTACCTTAACTGGATAAGTAGTGATAGTCAAACTTAACTGGTTAAGGTAACCAGCTAACTTTAGACCTCCTATTGCGTGGGCCCAAAGTTAGCCAGCTATCTTATCCAGCTAACTTTAAACTTATCTGGGTATATTCAGTAGCATAGCTGCACCAATGAATATCCCAGCTAATTAGTAAGGTAAGCCTTATCTGGGTAACTTACTTAGCTGGCTATATCTGAATATGGATCTCTTTACTCTTGAATGTATACTTTATATCATCTCAGGTTAAAATGACAAAAAAGGTAGGATGGGCAAACTCAAAACCATATGCTGTGGCCCATGCCCTATGGAGTCTGCAAGCATCTTTTGCAAGAATAATTATTCCTTTTCATAGGATTAGTAAGGATATTATAGTGCCACATTTCAAAGCTCGCACAATGCAAGTTAATGAGAACCAGCTGTAAAGTTTCTTGGAGCATCTGTTAGCACTTTTGCAGGCTCAATGATGACAATTTTATCATTAATATTATTATTATTATTATTATTATGAAAAATAATGGCAGCAAGCAAGATCCTAATTGCAGACATACGGTAGACATTGATTCAGAATTCTCTTGTCATAGTAACATAGTAACATAGTGATGACGGCAGAAAAAGACCAGATGGTCCATCCAGTCTGCCCAGCAAGTTTCTTATGGTATAACTGCTGCTCCATGCAGGATACCCCCAAGTCTTATGTTAAGAGTAGCAATATTTACAATTTAAACCAAGCAACTGACAAACCCATAACAAAATTGTTTTTACAGGGTGAGCAGTCTTCATGATAATTTAGACAATACTGCTTGAACGTGCTTTGCTTTTTGGACTTGTCCGTAGAAGAATGCCTGTGCTTTACTGTCTGCATATCAGTATCACGGATCATAAATGTCAGGGCCTAGTGTTAGCTGTCATCTGAATGTAATTCCCCTTTTCCCCCCCTACCATCAAAGCAGAGAGCGATGTTGCATTTGCGTCACAAACATCAGACTAATTGGTTAGGGGTAGTAATTCCCATGCATTTTGTTAAGGGTAGTAACTGCCGCTCGATGCAGGTTACCCCCATGCACCCTTTTCTTCATTTCCGACCACTAGTCTTTAAGGATCTACAGTATTTATCCCATACCATTTTGAATTTGAATACTGTTTTTGTCCTCACTACCTCTTCTGGAGGCATCCACCACCATCTCCCTTAAGAAATATTTCCTGACTTTGGTTCTGAGTCCCCCCCCTGCAAGGTGAGAATTTTTTCATTCTATGTACAGTCGAGTGCCCAAGCAAGTTGGACTTTATACATTTAAAGTAAAAAATTGCTGATATTTTGGCATAGGAAAAATGCACTGAGCATCATCTTGAAAAAGTTGAGGAGCTGAGCTGATTGAATAATGCTTATGATGAATATGTGAGGATATAAGGAGTCAGCTGTTACCCCTGAAGAAGGAGCATTCTCCGAAACGCTATAGTGTCGGGCATTTAAGACGGCGTAGAAATAGCGGAAAGTATTCATCATTGCAACAAGCAGACAACCACAGCTTACAAACTAGTGTGGTGTCGAAATTTCATTGGGATATGCGGACAGCTATAGCCACAACCAACAGATAAGGGCAATTTTGCAAAAAACATTTTTTCATAAGATTAAGCTTTGCAAAATCAAAAAAATAAAACAACAAAGAGTTTTCAAGTGACTGATGATTATTACAATTTTAAGCACAGAAAAGCTTTGCTGATGGGTTATCAGATAAGATATACTGAACCCAGTGCTTTATGATGGTCGCTTGAATACGTGTTTTAAATACTGCACTTAAAAGTTGTATGTAGGAAATATTTTTGTGAGTAGATTTTTTTTCCTGAGCAGCCATGCTTTTTAAAATTTTTAAAAATGTCTTTTGTGTGCACAACAGTAGAAATTGCTGTTACACTGTGCCAAGTGGGTAAAAGGGATGACAACATCAGAGGCACCGAGAACGATGAAATGCAAATTTCATATGGTGGCTTGGCTTACATGGGTTTGCAGTCTTAGGTGACTGATGGCAACTGTACGAAGTGGGAATTAAAAAGCATCGTGCTGCAGGGTAAGTGTAGCAGGGATTTGCGCATGAGGAGATTTACCCTAGTATTTTATAAACTGTGCAGCGCGTTGCTACAGTTTTATAAAATACTGCATATTTCAGCTCTGTAAGAACGTGTGCATGTTTTAGTACATGTGAATATTTGCACTGCTTTGAAATTGCTTACTTTTATCTATTTTTTAAATAGACTCAAGAAAAAATGTATAATGTGTACATGTAATACTCTGATTTATATTTTATTTTTATTTTATTTAATATATATTTCTATATGCGGAGGCAGGTATATTTTAAAATATACACGCGTACTTGAAATCACCAGTTTGCCGATACCTCTGTCAGTTCTCCCAGACCCTCCTAGTACTTCACCCTGAACTCCCCCCTGAACTCCCCCCCGGTTCACCGAGACCTCCCACCCAGTAATAGCAGACTACAGATGAGTCTGATACCAACTGTGCTAGATAATTAATAGGTGTAATATCATGCTAATAAGTTGCCAAACAAAGTCACATAAATCTCTTATAAAATAGCAACACCTGTGTATACATCTTGGCTTCCCCATGAATACAACAAATATGGCCCTATACGTTGCGGATTGCCAATACGTTGCAAACGAATGCACACCCCTACCGGTCTCCCTTGTTGCAGTGGATTGGGGCATCCCTGTGCTCAAGGCTGGATTTGGGGTAAGTAAGACCTGCAGTGAGCTATCTCTCCTTCACAGGATAGACTTGACAGTGATCTGATGCAGAGGAGATATATTTTTGAAGTAGCTATCTTTTTACACTATCTCGTCAAGTCAAGGCGTTTTATTCCACCCTTCCTGCTTCTGGATTGATTTTCCTCCCCTTTTGGGTTCAAAGACTATTTTTGTTCCACTTGGAGCTGATGGCCCTTGGTACCCGGGACTTAATAACCAAACTATTGAGAGTGAGGTATTGTTTATCCTGAAAGAACCTAAGAGCTTGGAGGAGTTTATCTAGAGGAAAGGATCCCTGCATATGGTATAAGTGGGAAAGGAACTAGAAGATGCAAAGTAAAGGTAACAAGAACTTTGTTGCTGCTAACTGAGGGGAAATACAAAGGAAAGTGAAGTGCCCTTCAGGCGTTGCTAAGGAGTTAAAGGGTTTAAGAAAAATTTAGGAAGTGCATAAAAACGGGGACTACGTTCTGATAAACTACTGGGACTGTATTCTGACCACCTGCAGTGAGAAGAACCGGGGAAAATGAATTGGGAGAGTGAAAGGGGGATTGAACTGAAGAAAGTGGAGTAATTAAGAAGAAGGAATTCAATGTGAATGAAATTGCTTCCAGAGAAAAGTAGAGACTTTGCTAAAGAAGCGGAGTCACAAGTTTATCGATCTATTTGCTGTCTTATTGTGTATTGCCTTTAATTGGAATCCACATTGGAGCTGTCAATATTATCAAGTCAACTAATCAACTATCAGTAAAGGAATTGGAAACTACCCTTTTTTCATGTCCGTTTATTGGCTGTGACAGTTATCAGTGCTGAGCGCAAGGGTTGGAAAGGGATTATTGCAAAAAGGAACTGGGTATAAGAACCACACTGGCATCCTGGGACTCAGAAAAGTCAAGCTATCTGTGGGGTGAAGGAGAGACTGAGAGACAGTGAAAGTATGCTGTGCATAAAGGGGCTGACTCTTTTTCTTTCCTATGTGCCCCTGGGTGCCAGTGAAATGATTTATTTCGCCCAGGGGTTACACTATGTATTATACTCCACCCTAGCCCTTCATGCTGGCATGGGTGTCAATGGACAGGTTCTTCTATCCATATGCAGTGGACAGGTAGATTTGCTGCTTTACTTTGGGATAATTTGCAGGGGATTATCTCTGCCATTCTTGGGGAAGTTCTGGACCTAGCTCCACAGTTATTTTTGTTGGGGTGGTGGGAGGGTTATTGTATTTCTGGAAAACTGTACCTCATTTGGAATATCGGCAGGGCGCCCCTGCAGAGATCGCTGTGATGGAGGCAATGCTTTATGAGGGAATGTCCTGGTTTATGAATCTGTCTGGGCTAGGTATTGGGCTTGTCATATGTTGACCTCTTCTAATTCACTGGACCTTATGTGGTATTTTTTTGTGTGGGCCTTCATGGACTTTTTATCTCTTCATTCTTTTTGTTATTGTAATTTAGGAGTTCCTGTATGTTTCCCTGTGTCATATATGATATATATTTTTAATTCATTGTATTCTGATTATCTGTTTTAAATAAAGAGATTAAAAACATAGTTTAAGGTGGCAGTAGGACATCCAGGCAGTGATGTCTGACATGAAGGCTGAGATTTGGAACTGGGTTCTTATTGAAATTTCTGGTGTAGAGAGGTAGATCTGAGAGACATCAACATAAAAATGGTACTGAAAGCTTTAGGAGAAGATCAGAGCACCAAGAGAAGAAGTATAGAGAGAAAAGAGGACTCAGGACAGAGCATTGAGGCATACCAACTGATAGCAGAATAGCATTGGATGAAGAATTATCAAAGGATACAGAAGGATACAGTAGATGTATGATGAGAGAATTAAGTAGAAAACCAGGACAGAGCAGAATCGAAATCCAGTTGAGTACTATGGGACCAAGCGGTGATCCCTCAAGCCTGGAGACATAAACACAGCCTGAATCCAGCCTTCCTTAAAACACAATGGGGTAGATTTTATAAAGGACTGATGAAGCAAGAGGGTAGGTTGTCTAAGAAAGCCGTGTAGGCAACAAGGAATGGGTTAGACACCAAGAGAAGTCCAAACAGTTCTTTATTTGAGTGGAGACAAATTTGATACAAACGCCTGACTCAGGCCGAGTTTCGCCCACTTGGGGCTGCCTCAGGGGCTGTATGCAGATTTCTCTAAATACAGTCGTATTCTTATATTACACTTCAGATGTCTGACAGTTGGGTTCACAATAACAGTGTGCACGGTCTCCACTCAGTGCATAGAAATTTATGTGCGTGTCCATGTGAGCAAACTCCCTGGTGCGTACACATGGATGCACCGATTTTATAATATGCGTGTGCCAATGCACGCATGTTATAAAATCCGAGGGCTGTGCACTCATGTGTGCCAGATTTTATAATCTGCGTGCAAGGAGGGGAGAAATATTGCAACCTCCATGCTGTGATGCGTTCTGGCCATCCCCAGTTCACTCCCAGTCCGCTCCAATTAAAGAACAGACTGACTCCTGAGCTGAAGTATGTTGCGGCGCGCGAGTCTTCAGGACAGCCAACAATGGCGTTGTTCCGGAACGCCACCTTTGCCCCACCCAGAACACGCCCCCCCCCAGCCTGCCCCTTCGAAGAGACCCAGCACTTATTCGCATACCTGCCTTTATGCGCGTGGCTGGGCCTCTTCGAAAATTCGCCTGGCACACGCAAAGCCTAGCCACGCGCATAAAGGCCGGAATTTATGCGCATAGGGCTTTTAAAATCTGGCTGTATATATTTATTCACAGCTTAAACATGGAGACATCAGTAGACCACCTTCACCTTCAGACAGTGAACTCTACTCACAGTTCAGTACCACTTCCCTCAGTACTCGCACAGCTTTGTCATAGCTCAATGTTTAGACCTCACAGCCCTATCCATTATACTCTTCAACTCCCAGTCACTAGTTAAAAAGACTCCCATCCTTAACGACCTCCTGATAGACTGCAAGCCTGACATCTGTGCCATAACCGAAACCTGGCTCAAACAAACAGACTCAGTCCTCGTGAACCAACTTCCCACACATCTATTCGACATATTCTCTATACCAAGGCACAAAAAAAGAGGCGGAGGTCTCTTATAAGCAACCAAGAAATACCTCAGACTAATATCCCAGAACATCAACACTTTACCCAGATTTGAAATTGGTCTTTTCAAATCACCCCCAACTACAAGTATACCTAGTCTATACCCCCCCCCCCCAGGTCTCCTCAATAACGACCCTTCCCCCCCTCATCGAATTCATAACCGACAACATAGATATAGACGTCCCTGCCATTATACTTGGAGACTTCAACCTACACGTGGACTCCCTCCCCCTATCCGTCACCTGTGAAACCTTTCTAAACTCTTTTACCACCATGGGCTTCAAACAAATTATCACCTCCCCCCCACACAAAGCAGGCTACTCCCTAGACTTTTTTTTAAATTATTTATTTATAATTTTTCATTTTACACTTAATAATCCTTCCATATAAGATTGTATCACATTGTATCACATATTAATTACTTTTTCATTATTTAATACTAAAGAAATATTTAAGTTTTTGTATACAATCTACAAAATCATAATCTCCAATAGCAAATCTTATAATAAGGATATTCAAATGTTTCCATTAAAGATATAACCCTTGAGTGGCAAACATTATTATATGCACAGGAGTTCTAACAAAAATCAAAAGGAATGGGCTTCACATAGAACCGACAGTGATAAATTCAAATAGGCTTTCTATCTCTAAACATTGGGAGAAGATGTTACCGGCCTACGGGCTTCAATAAACTGCTTTAACTGATCAACTTGAAAAAACACAAATGTTTCCTCACCTTTCTTTAAACTACATTTGCAGGGATACCGCAGTGAAAAAACAAAACCTAAAGAAATAACATCTTGTCTGAGTGATAGAAATTCTTTCCTGCAATATTGAGTAATCGGGGCCATATCAGGATATAGCCTAATTTCCTGATCACAAAAGTTCACAGGAAATTTCCTAAAATAATTACGCATTACATTCATAACATCTTGAGTTGTAATAAATGAAACTAAAAGAACTTTCCTCTCAATTATTTCCAAATTGGATGATTCTAGAAACCCAGTCAAATTTGATGGTACTTCAATATTCACATTCTCATTTTTAACAGTTGCCCTATTTGTTAGAAACCTACAGAAATTAATAGAGGGAATATTTTGCTCAGAAAAACCCAGGCAAACTGTTAAGAATTTTTTTAAAGTAGTATATGGCATTTCCCCCATAATATGGGGGAAATTTAAAATTCTCACATTCAACTTTCTCAGTCCATTTTCTAATGATTCTAGACGTCTCGAAGATGTTAATTGTTCTTTCATAATTGCAGAGTTGACTTTAGCGTTTGTTTGAACCTTTTTTTCAATCTCAGATATTTTATTTGTCAAAGCAGATCCCTGTTCTTGAATTCCCAATATCTTCTCCTGTATGTTATGATTAAGGGAGTCAACTTTTCTCTCCAATCTGGTTAACGAAAGCCCCTGGCTTGCAACAAGGTCCCAAATGGCTTCGAGTGTCACAGCACCCGGCCTCGATGACCCCAACGCCGACTCACTCGAAGCATCAGGGAGTATGATGTTCTCTCCGGCCACAGGAGCCTCCCCCTCCTCCACCGAAGACTCCCTCGATGTAGCTGGCCCCTCTCCAACTGTTTCTGGGTCCGCTTGCGCCCGACCAGCCTCTCTCCCTCTGCTGCCTCAGGGTTCACCCCCTCCAGCTCTGGCACTTTGGACGCGTCATCCGAATGCGACTGAGCAGGAGCCCTGACGGGGTCGCATTGCGCCAGGGGTGCGCGAAGGTCAGGACTGAGGGATGTCTCTTCCAGCGATGCAATCTGCTCTCCTGCCGCAGTGCTCGCAATGGACTCCTCGACTCCCTCCAAACTCACTGTCCGGGACAGAAATCGAACGATGTTGAGCTGACTAGGTCCAGGTAAGGGCTCTGGAGGGAAAACCCTCACCTTTCCCTTCCTCTTAGAAGGCATTATCAGATAAAAATAAACTTTTCTGGAGAAAACAGAGGTAGCTGGCGTTTCACTGCTCCGCTATGCCGCCATCTTAGTTTGCCCCCGCATACTCCCTAGACTTAATCTTTATTAATTCCTGCATAACTTCCACGGATACCCCTTCATGCACACCCATCTGTTGGTCTGACCACTCACTCATTAAAACTAATCTATCCATACAGAAAATAACTACACCCCATCCCACATACAGCAATACCTTACACTTTAGAAAACCCTGCAACAAAGATGGCCTAATCTCATCCCTCACTAGCGCCCTTGATAAACTCAACCTAACAAATGCAGAATCTGTCCTCTCCATGTGGCACAATCTTACTAACGAAATTGCTGATAAAATCTGACCACTTACCACCAAAAAGCTCAATCATTCTCACAACACCAAAAAACCCTGGTACACTTCAAAACTAAAACAACTTAAACATGAACTCAGAATTAAAGAAAAGAAATGGCACAAAGATCCCTCTCCCACCTTGATGGCCTCATACAAATCATCCCTTCACACCTACAGAACCACTATAACTAAAACCAAATGAGACTTTTATGTCATTAAAATTCACAACTTCCAATTTAATGCCAATGTCCTCTTCTCTTACGTTTCCAACCTCACTAAATCATCACCCACCCCCATACCCGACGAGGTCTCCAAAATCAAATGCGATGAACTAGCCCACTTTTTCAATGACAAAATCTCTAATCTCATGTTACATTTCCCACCACCCGTTCCCCTCCCCAACACCCTACCAAAAAACCCTCACGACACCATGAACTCTCTCGAAACCACCTCCGCATGTGAAATAGAATCAATCTTAAAAAAAATAAAACCTTCTTCACACCCTCCGATACCATCCCCTCTAAATCCCTCCTGACAATCTCAAACATTATAACCAAACCCCTAGCCAATATCATCAACTGTTCCCTTTCTCTTGGTATGTACCAACACCATTAAAACAGGCCATTGTCAAACCTATACTAAAGAAACCCAACCTCGACCCTTCAGACCCTGCTAACTATCGGCCCATCTCAAACTTACCCTTCATAGCAAAATTTATGGAAAAAGTAGTTAACCTCCAACTCTCAGAATACTTAGAAAATCACAAGATTTTATTCCTGTCCCAATTTGGTTTCCATAAATTCTTTAGTAGTGAAATCCTCCTAATCTCCCTCACAGACACCCTCCTCAAAGTTTTAGATAATGGACATGCTTACATTCTTGCATTGCTTGATATATCATCAGCCTTCGACAACATCAGCCACAATATACTAATCAACCATCTCATTGAAATTGGCATATCAGGAACTGCTCTTCAGTGGTTCAAATCCTACCTAGAGAATAGACACTACACCGTCAAACTAGGCAACAATGAATCTAAGCCCATCAACCTAACCAGAGGTATACCCCAAGGCTCCTCCCTAGCCTCCATCCTCTTCAACATCTACCTTCTACCCCTATGCCCACTCCTCTCCGACCTAGGCCTCACTCACTTCATCTATGCGGACGACATCCAAATTCTTATTTCCATTAACAACTCCCGCTCCGAATCCCTTAAGACCTGGGAAAAATGTCTTTCGGATATTAATCATCTCCTCACAAATCTTAATCTAGCACTCAACACATCCAAAACCGAACTCCTCATCATCCCTGCCCACCAAAAATCCATGATCCCTGCTGAAATCAACTCTCTTCCCCCCTCATCACCTTTCTCACAAAATGTTCAAAATCTTGGCGTCATCCTAGACAACCAATTAAACTTGAAGAAATTATTCAACGCAATCATGAAAGAATGCTACTACAAACTCCATGTTCTAAAAAAACTGAGACCTCCTTTTCCACTTCAACGACTTCCATACTGTTCTTCAGGTCACATTATTCTCCAAAATTGACTACTGTAACACACTACTCCTAGGCCTCCCCACAATGACTATCAAACCACTCCAAATGTTGCAAAATGCCGCCACTAGAATCCTCACCAACACCCGCAGAAAAGACCATATCACTCCCATCCTCAGAGACCTCCACAGGCTCCCAATATCCTTTGAAATCTCCACAAAAGTCTCACTATCATACATAAAACCCTACACAACCAAAACATGCACTGGTTAAATGACTCCCTACACTTCCATACCTCTAACAGACCCACTAGATCTGCCTATATAGGAACCTTACATACACCCTCCCCCAAACTCACACATCTTATCTCCACGAAAGATCATGCATTATCCATTGCAGGACCCTCAATCTGGAACTCCATGCCCCCTGACCTCCGTCAGGAGCACTGCACCCAGAAATTAAAAAAAAAACTAAATACCTGGCTTTTCAAACAGGCTTTCTCTTAATACCCTGCCCTCTTCATCTTCACACTTTTCTCGCCCCTGTCCCTCCCTCTACCTCTCTTCTTCTCTACATATCTCTTCACTTGCCACCCCCCTCTCTACCCATTGTTTTGATCTCAGCCTCTTCATTAAGCCCCGCATCACTATACTATGGAAATGAAACGATAGCCACTCCATATCACCTTACATTATTCTTATTATCCTGTAATTAGTTCCATCATAACCAGTTTAACATTATGTCTTCCTGTTACATATAAACCTAGTTCTCTTTGTAATCTGATATATTCCATATAACCTGTTATGTTTTAATTTCTACTTTATGTTTCATGTACACCGTTATGTTCAATGTAAACCAATATGATGTGCAAACGAATATCAGTATATAAAAACCTCAAATAAATAAAATAAATAAATAGACAGCGTTATTCTGCAGGAGCTGCCTTCCTCCTGGAGACCTGGGCCTGGTTTGACTAACCCACCTCAGTTCCAGCTCTTATTCCTCCCCTGTTGGGCCTTGCCCACAGAGCTCTCTCACAAATGGGGAATTAAGGGGGACCAGGCACCTAGCCTAATCCAGCACCGCTTAAGCGGGGAACCACAGAGGCACTGTCTCACAGTGCCAAGGAGTAGAAGGTGACCAACAGTATCAAAAGCAGCAGATAGGTCAAGCAGGATGAGGATAAAGTAAAGGCCCTTGGCTTTAACCATGAAGAGATTACTGAAGACTTTGCATGAACAATTTCTGTGAGATATAAAAGGCAAAAGTCAGACTGGAATAGATCTAGAATGGCTTGAGATGAAAGAAAGTCAAGACAGTAGAAGTGAAAGACATAGCCAAGCAGTTTGGCTGAAAAGGGAGAAGGGGGATGGGATAACATCAGGGCAGGGAGGGTCCAGTGAATAATTTTTGAGGTGTGGTATTGATTACATGCCTTTATATTCTATAAGAAATGAATACTAACACTCATGGATGGCAAACCAAGAATTCATAATTTGTTGTCATCCGTGAGAAATACCTTAGTAAAAAGACAATCAGCAAAGTGGTTGAGTAGAGATGATACCTTTTCTTGGATAATGAATGTTTGCAAATGCAATTATTAAATTCCTTTCTTAGGTCATGAAATGTAAAGAAAGTTGAGGTTCCATAGAATAGGGACTTTTTACAGAATGAAGCAAAAATATGTAATTTAATAATTAATGCAAAATTAGTGACATCCTCTCTTTAAATTATACTTTTAATAAAGAGATCAAATTAACATTATAAATTTAATTTAAGAGCTACTTTGCTGCTGTAGCTTGAAGTTCTGATGGCACGGTAGAATCATTTGGCTATCAAATTAACCAGTTACCAATCACTGCTATGCCTGCCCTACCAGTTCCAAATTCCCTTAGCTTTATCTGCCTAGATGACCAGTGAAATTGAACACTGATGGTGTCAACTGTGTGTTTATTGTGTAAACAGGAGAGACCACAGTGTAAATCCTTGCTGCGGCTTTTTCTTCCCATTGGAATTGTTTGGTCCTTCTCCATCACGCTGGGGAAGAGCGGCTCTGATACTTCTGCTTCCAATTAATATGTTTTGGAAAGGGATTAACTTTTATCTCTCCAGACATTCTGGAATGGACTAACATGGCACTGTAGCTGTCAGAGTAAACACTGAAAGTAAACATTTATGCTCTGCTCTCCTATAAAGTGAAGGGCAGAAGATGGAACATAATTTTGTTTGCTTCCTGTGCATGTGTCATGATATTTGGATATTTGCTCACTTTGGGCAATAGAAATCCATAAATAAATAAACAAATGGCTGCTATTAAACTGTAGCTGCTCAATGAGTAGACTGACAATATCTGAAGACAGTTGTAGTCTATTTCATTTCATTTCATTGGTGCTTTAGCTCCCAGTTGTTATCCAGTCTTCCCAGGTTCAGTCAGAACTCCAGTTCATAAACCTATGTTCTCCAAATGATCTTCAAGGAATCTGAGTTCAATGCAAAGTGAAATTGAATATATATTTCAGGGTAAGCCATGCTGGTGCTGTGTAGATTTCATCTGCTATGTTCAGCCTGCACATTGAGCAGCCAGGGGAAGGCTGTAGGGCAGTTGTAGGGTACTGTGATATGTGCTTGCATCATGGTGTCTTACAGGGTTTTCTTCTGTTTGGGTTTCTATTTGAAACTTAAATGGAACCCAAACAGAAGAAAGTGGCACAAAATCCTGCAAGACCAGGCCACCATGATGCCAGCTGTGCCAGCGCACATCTATCACAAGAGTCTACAACTACCCACATGGGAAAAAACATTCGGAGTAAGAAGCTCACATTCATGCTCCTCAGTGAATGCTGTGTACAGGACCCAATGCAAAAAAATGTGAAGAAGGGCACTACACTGGTGAAAGAAGGCAAACATTAAGGAGAAGAATCAATCTTCATAGATATAAAACAATGCGGAGAAAAAGAGGATGACAGCTCCATAGGTTTAGGTTAACACTTCTCAAATGAGGATCTTTCCCTTAACACAAGGTAACTTTAGAAGTGCACAAGAATGGAAAACATAAGAAATGAGGATGATTAAATGCTTTAAAACAGATACAAAAGGTCTTAATAAGGACATTGGTTTTCTCATGCATTATCAAATGTAGACCCTTTCATCTGCAAAGTTTAACTGTTTCCAGAGGCATACCTAGAGTATTTAGCACCCGGGGCAGATACTTCTGTGGCACTCCCCCACCCCAATATATAATTTTAAAATTTCTTAAACATCAATAACATTTTTCAAAACAACAGACACATCAAACAACACTCAATAATTAAAACTAATAAGGATTTTAAAAATCTCCCGCTCTCCATGTCTGTCATCCTAATATTGTTGTATACAGGGGGCACGCATGCACACACACACACACGCACACACACACACACACACACATACATACATACACACAACATGCTCCCTCTCTCTCATTCACACACATACTGCATATTCCCCCACCACGTCACTGTTCTGCACCCCTCCCCCTGTGGCCACCTGAGGCGGACCACCCCCTTCGCCCCCCTCTTAGTACGTCTCTGACTGTCTCATCTCCTCTTCCCTTCACATACATTTTTCCTTTATTGAACTGTAATGACTTATGTACGCAGACAGCCTAAGACCTAGATCCGTGTTCCCCAACCTTCTCAAGTTGAAGGCATACCCACAGTAACAAAATGTTGTGTGAATGTGTGGCACACCATCCTCCATGGGGCAGGCAATGTGGACATGGAGAGGACTCATGGTTAAAAGAAGAGCTAGGGAAGCACTGAAAGCCCCACCAGTCTCTCTTCCAAATTTTAAAACAAAAGGAGAGAGGTAGCAGAGACACTCATGCCTCATTCCCTCTATATACAATTACAGAAGAAGGGAATAGTCAGTGTGGCACGGGCAGCCGGCTTGGTAATTTACCTTAGCTGCTGCTTGTGTCTGCCAGAGCTCCATGCACCCCTCAGTGCACTCTCTCCCTGTCTCACTCAGCCAGGGAGTAAGACAGAGGCTGGCAGGACTCAAAGGAGGAAGCTGAGGAGGGGGAAGATAAGGAGGTACTGTGCGCTGAGCAAAGTGGGGCCCGGCTATCCATGCCCTGCATCCTACCCATTAATAATTACCACTCGCTGGGTCTCATGCCTTACCTGGAAAGAGGCCTACGTGATTACACATGTTTCCAGAAAATGAGTTCTTACATATTTAAGACCCACCACTGGTGACTCTTGTTGCTATGAGTTGCTGAGAGCAGAGCCTGGGTGGTGATCTGGCTCTCAGCAGCAGGTAGTAGTGCTTTTTCTGTGGCACACTCAAATAGGTCTGAAGACACACCAGTGTGCCATGGCTTAGGTTAGGAAACATTAACCTAGATGGTGCCGTACTATTCATGCCAGTGTAACTGCGCTTTCTTCACTGACCTGATGAAGAGAGGATAATTCTCAAAAACTTGTCACAGATATATTAAGTTTGTGCAATAAAAAGGTATCACCTGCAGCTTGTTTATTGACTCTTAGTTCTACATATCCAAGTGGACTAACAGGGTTCTTTGCTCAGCTTCACAGTGAATATAATTTTACACAGTTTTCCACATGCAAAATGTTATTAAATTAATAGCTGCAAAGTAAAATGATGCAAAACTGCTCATGAACTATTTTTGTGCTGTTAATCGATTTGTGAAATACATTTGATGGCTGAAAATTCACAACAAACCTCCCCAACTTTGCCCCTAGAAGACCTATTTTTTGTGTGCATAACAACATGTACAACATTGGGTTATATATATATGCTACTCGCACAAGGGAGTCGGCGGTTAACCACAACAAAGAATCAAATATACAAAAATGTGGAACCCAAATAATTTTCAAAAAATAGCCTATGAAGGTGTCAGCAAGCCTTGACGTTATGTATCTTTCAATTAGACACTAACCGGTCTTATCGATCATTCACCTTCCTCATTTATTTAATTCAACAATTTTTTTCTTTTTTCGAAAGATTAAAAATGTCCTCCGTTCAAATAAGCAAAAATGACTCTTTCATAAATATTTAACAGCATTGCCCAAATATATATATGCCCATATATATATATGCCCACAGCCCCCTTGCAATTATATAACAAGTCATGTACATGCATAAACGTGTTTTATGGGCTTGATTTTCAAAACCTTGCTTTATGTGTGAAAGGAGTATTTTGAAAACCAATCAGTGCCTAGTGCACATAAAATGACATGCATAAGTCAGTTTGGTGTGTACGTTTACGTGCAAAAGAAGGAGGCATTCTGGGGGAGGCGGAGGGACAGGGACACCATTTCCAGACATACTTTTTTATTTCTGAAAGCACATGCGTGGAAATCTACACGCGCACACACATTTACCTGCTTGGAGCAGGCGTAAACATGTTCGTGTACGTCGGCACTGGTTCCATACAAACCCACCAATTCTCAAAGCGGACTTATGCTCATGAGTCAGCTTTGAAAAATGTGGCCTAAAATCTTTGTGTGTTTCGCACATGCAAACTTTTTCCCCTATGTGGGTCATTGAAAATCACTCTCTCTGTAGTAAATGGCTTTAAAAATGACCCCCTTAAAACTTAGAAGCCTAAGTGAAGCGCCAAGCACTTTTTGAAAACTGACCCCCAAGAGTAGAGGATCAAACCGACAGCCACAGAAAAGGCAGGATAAACGTCTATTCCCCCCCCCCCCCCAACATGCATCAAAAATGTAATCATATGAAGTTGAAAATGGGTAATTTATTTATCATTAGTGTAGAGTTCTGGTAGCCGTTCTGGTCCTGGAGAAAACGGAGTCGTTACAAGTCTAGATGACTTTTATTGGAGCAACATGAAAACTGTACATGAATTTTCAAACCTGCTCAGGTCGCTTTTTCAGATTTTATCTTCTAACACTTGAAGAAAAGACCTGTGGTGTTGAAAAGTCAAGTTTATCCACACTTCTTATATTGGTCCTGTAAATCTCCTTCCGCATCCTTTTCAAAACCCTCACTATCTTACACAAAGTTGTCTACAACCACAACTCCTCCTGGCTCAGTGAACCCCTCCAACCCACACAATCTTCCCGCCCTACCAGAACAATTCATAAATGTACTCTGCTCGTCCCCCCCCCCTTAAAAAAGCCCACTTCTCAGTCACAAGAAACCGTGCCTTCTCTATTGCCGGCCCCACACGTTGGAATGATCTACCACCCAATCTCCGCATGGAACCCTGCCCTCTCAAATTTAGGAAACTGTTGAAAACGTGGCTCTTTCATCAAGCCTTCCCGGATTAATTATCCTGACCCCCAGCCACTTCTCTACCCTGGTACGCTTCTTTTCCCACGCATTTCTCCACTCCTTGTATATTTACCCTCCTACACCTTATTTAACAATTTATTTTTTCACTTGAACCATTGTTAACCTGTGTTACTTAGTTGTTATTGTTCCTCTCATTTCACTCCTTCTTCTATTTTGTTGGGGTCCCCTTTCCGACCCCCAGTTATTCTTAACGTCCCACCTCCCCTCCCCCCTGTTATTTGTAATTTCCACCTTTTTGTTATCATGTAAACCGACATGATGTGTATTTTAATGTCGGTATAGAAAAACTGTTAAATAAATAATAAAATAAATAAAAGATACAGCAAACTGCAAAAGTGATAATTTATCATCAATGTGTGGAGAATTTTTGAAAACTCACGTCACACAATCCACAAACTCCTGATACATTATTTTCATGCAGTTATTGTGTTATCTATCTATCTATCATCGTATTCATTTTTTTTAGCACTATTAGAATTTGCTTAAAACATCTAAAGAATTCCATCCTTTATAGCTCATTTTTCTTTGTAGGTAAAGCAGCGTATATGAGATATATTCCAGATTCATTGTAAAGAACATGAGGCATTCAACATTTCCTGACCTACAGAGAGGTCTTTGGAGTGATTTAATGCCACCGGCATTGCTAAATATGCATTTTGAATTCACTTATAGTGGTCAGCAATGAAGGTAAAAAAAAAAAAGGGGTTTCTTTACAGAATTAGTCACAGATGCCATCTTAGTTTGTAGGACATTAAAGAGTTTTCCCTTAGATAATTAAATTTAAATGTGCAACTGTACCTTTATGAGACTGGAAACAGAACAAGTTTGTATGACTGTACTGTTTTTCTCAGAACTTCTACTAAATGTCTTTCTCTATATATATAGATATCAATATATAAATATCTATATCTATATATTAGTGTATGTGAGTTTTTTACTTTTATTTATTAAGAAATACTTGTATTCTACACTTTCCAATGAGACTGTTCAATGTGGATTACACATGAATACACAAAACAATTACAGAATATAAAATATGCTATGCAAAATCAACTATCAAATGAATACATGTACTCTAAAGCTCTTACCCATAAACTTGCTGGAAAAACTGCTTTTAATATTTTCCTAAATCTGAGTTAATCTACTTTATTTCACAGCTCATTTGACAATGAATTTCATGAAACAGATCCGCCTAAGAAAATATTCTATTTCTTGTAGTCTAAATCTTTAAAACTGGGAACTACAAGTAAATTCTGGCCAACAGAGCACAAAGTTCAACTGGCTAGGAGCAGTGCAAGAATATATTTAGAACGATTAGGGAATACTGTTTTATGAATAAGGGTTAACTCTTTAAATTGCACTCTTTGCTGAATCAGGCACCAATGTAGTTCTTTTAACTGTGCTCTGTATTTAGCTCCTGTTATAACCCTAGTGGCTAAACATAAATACATATGCATATATAGGGGTGCATGTGCAAGTATGCATGCATAATATATTTTAAAATGTGCATAAATCTACCCTGAAACATGCTCATGTATTCAAATGTATTTTCAACATGGCCAGCTAAGTAACACATTTTAAAACTTATCTGGATAAGTATGATAGCTGGAAAGGTAGAGTTTTAAGACTTAACATAAGAAACATAAGAAAATGCCATACTGGGTCAGACCAAGGGTCCATCAAGCCCAGCATCCTGTTTCCAACAGGGGCCAATCCAGGCCATAAGAACCTGGCAAGTACCCAAAAACTAAGTCTATTCCATGTAACCATTGCTAATGGCAGTGGCTATTATCTAAGTGAACTTAATAGCAGGTAATGGACTTCTCCTCCAAGAACTTATCCAATCCTTTTTTAAACACAGCTATACTAACTGCACTAACCACATTCTCTGGCAACAAATTCCAGAGTTTAATTGTGCGTTGAGTAAAAAAGAACTTTCTCCGATTAAGGGCCTCATTTTCTAAAGTATCGCAGGCCTGCGATACTTTAGAAGGTGAGGGGCGGGGGGCTGAAACGGGGGGCGGGCCTGCGCTAGCCGGCAGCGATCGCACCGTCGCGGTGCGATCGCTGCCGGTTTCGCACCCAATAGCGCCACCATAGGAGGTGTAGCTATTGGGAGCGAAATAGGCAGCGAAAAGGCACTTACCTTTTCGCTGTGCGCGCCGTCGTTGTGGAGTTAGCCCCGGTGATGCCCCGACTCCTCCTCTTCCGGGGCCAACTCCGCCCCCATTTTGGTATCGCACGCGAAAAGGGACATTTCGAGTGAGAAACGTCCCTTACCACGTGCGATACATTTGGAAAATTAGGCCCTAAGTAGCTACTTGTATAAATTGGAACTTGTCTGGAGAAGTGCCGATATTTATCCAGATAAGTCGGTTTCTTGTCCGGATAAGTGTCAATTTCAAGTTTTAGCAGGATAAATCAGATTTTTATCTGGTTAAGCTACATGTAACTGCTTTACTTGTGTATTTTTACATCTATCTTTAAAAATATACATATTTTACCTGTGCAATTAACACGCATTTACTCCCCCTGAAATGGGTTTTATGTGTATAAGTCAGGAGATTTTGTAACATGTGAGCAGCAAGAAAAGAACCAGTTTTACTAATTAGTCTACCAGCTCACCCAGTCATAAGAACATAAGAACATAAGAAATTGCCAAGGGTCCATCAAGCCCAGCATCCTGTTTCCAACAGAGGCCAAACCAGGCCACAAGAACCTGGCAATTACCCAAACACTAAGAAGATCCCATGCTACTGATGTAATTAATAGCAGTGGATATTTCCTAAGTAAATTTGATTAATAGCAGTTAATAGACTTCTCCTCCAAGAACTTATCCAAACCTTTTTTGAACCCAGCTACGCTAATTGCACTAACCACATCCTCTGGCAACAAATTCCAGATTGTGCGTTGAGTGAAAAAGACTTTTCTCCGATCAGTCTTAAATGTGCTACTTGCTAACTTCATGGAATGCCCCCTTGTCCTTCTATTATCCAAAAGTAACCGATTCACATCTACTCATTCAAGACCTCTCATGATCTTAAAGACCTCTATCATATCCCCCCTCAGCCATCTCTTCTCCAAGCTCATCGATACCCTCCTGGTTCTTCAGCCAGAGCTCCCTCCAGTCTATCCACACCTCTTACCTAGTCCATATTTGACAATAAAGGCTTTTATTCTCACTTACACCAGATAATTATTACATGTAAATATATGCAAGTAACAGACTTATGGGCATCACTTTTGCAGGATCTACTATCGTAACTTATATGCATTACTGTTGGCCCCATCGGGAATGCCCCTGGATGCTGCAAGTTTGCTCGCATATGCTTACTTGCACATGTGCTAATTTTACATGCGTAACATTTTGAAAATTCACCTTAAAGCGTTGAAAAAGTCAACCTTTCTCAAAACAAGGGCTTGCACTATTCTCTTAAATCACTTTCAAAGATGTAATGTCTTAATGGTCTTAAAAGCTTTAATTTAAAAAAATGCTGCTTTTACTACCATTCCTAGTTTTCTCAACATCAAGATGAACTCCCAAATATTAATTCTCCATTTCAATAGGCTTATTAACCTTCCCTATTTTTAAAGCCTCATTGTACCTCATCTCTGCCGGCATGTTGGGAATGGCAATGGGGTTGAGAAGCCATTTCCTGCAACCGTACCCAGAATCTCCTGCGGCAATGACAGACTTAAGGCATCGGTCACTTGCAGATGTGGCTGGCAAACCACAGCATCCTATAAGACTGTATAAGGTAGCCTGTACATTTCCCTGAGCCTTATAGGCCAATTGGCCGAGTCTATCACATTGTTGAGGGCCAGTATATGTGCAGGATAGCAGTAGGCAAAAGAAGCTCAGCTGTTCAGGAATAGTAAATCACATCTGGGTATTGCAACAATTGTGTGCCAGGCCCTCGCAACTGAGCTAAGGCTACTGGTGTGTAGCAGGCTGCTAATCTAGAAGGAATACATAAGAGCTGTCACACCTGTGTTAGCTGAAAAAACGTTTCCTCATAGTGTGATTGTAAATGTCCTTGCAGGCTCTGCTGTATGCCCTCCCTAGAAAGCCATTTGTGAGGGCCAACACAGGGAATATGCCAGGCCACCAACATGCACAGGACACTGCTTCTGGTTGAGGTATGTGAGGCTCAAGACAGTGGGCGACAATCTGGATGACGTCTCACTATCCGGCCCCACGTGATCATGCAGTGCCAGCAGTATGGACACTTCAAGCTTGTCATTAACCAGTGAGATGTAAATAGCTCCCAATGGGAAGATAGGTACAGAGCCATTTTGACAATGAACATATTGAAAGTCTATAGTGCCTGCTCACACACCAAACTTTATGGCCAGTGCATTGTTTGCCATCACAGTGTTGCAGTACATCTCCTCCCTGTCACGGGGTGGAATGATGGCCACATGAGTGCAGTCGTTAGCTCCCAGAACATTGGGAAAGTTTGCAAAAGCATAAAAACCTCTCCCATCAAGTCCTGCCTGTCCCAAGGAAATGCTATATAACCATTAATACAGTCAGAGACTGCTGTGATGACCTGGTCCAGGCAGTGGGAAAAAGTGGTTTGGGACATTCCCCCCAAGACCCCTACTGTTGTTTGGAAGGAGCCACTTGCCATGAAATGCAGGGTGGTCAACAGTTTGGTGAGGCTAAGCCCAGCGTGGGACCTTTGTGTGACTGGATCCAAATCCCCTCGGATTTCCTCATATAATTTCAGGATAGCCCAAGAGCTAAGGCGATACCTGCAGACCTCACAATCCTCTGGCATGCCCAGCAAGGATGTTCGTGGAGGAAAGATACGCTCCCTGTATCGCCTGTGCACCAGGCGCTGCCCTGGGCCGCAACCCTCCGGGGCCCATGGCTCTGCCGGCATTTCAGGGACTTCCCTAGGAGGGCTTGGAACCTGCTTGCCTGGTCTTGAGTTTGTTGTTGTTGTTCCGCTTGTTGGCATCTGCGGCGAGTTTGCCAACGCATCCAGTATCCCTCAACTATTAAACTCGCACAAACATTATGGCTTTAGGAAGGTACACCAGGTAAGAACAGGTATTTTTATTGGGCCTGGAAGACCTGGTAGGTGTGTCCATTATTCTTCCTTTTTTTATCGCGCTTGATAATCACTGCGATAATAACGCGCTCTGTGATATCGGCCATGATAAATACTTTTTTCACTGTACCGCAAATAAAAAAGGTGTAGTTATTTCTGGCGTACATCCCGTGATAGTGTGCATTACTCTATCGCACGCTGCTCTACCAGACCCTCTTTTCCATTTATTCCACCCAAACTCCTCCCACTCGAATACTAATTTAAAATTTGCATATGCATTTTGCGCTGCGGTATTTATCGCACGCATTAGGGCATTATCGCACACGTTAGAGCCCTATGCACGTGATTAGACCCTAACGCAAAATGATAAATGACCCTGATAAATTGGCTTTAGAAAATTACCTCAGGGGCTGTTTGCATAGAAGTCCATGTGAAAGTGATTTTGCGAGTACTTGTATACATACCAAGAAGAGTAGCTCCGAGTGCGGAATTGGGCAAGGAAATTATTTATGCATGTACTGTCAATTTCCAAAAGTATGGGTTGAATTTTAAAAGAGTTGCTCACATTAAAAGAGGCCTATAATCGCGAGTATCTGGGCCGGGTGTGAGCAACTCACATTTTAAAATGGCCTAATTATGAGATACATTTTAAAAACTCAGCGCGTGCCAAAATCAGTAGATACATACACAAGTTGGGCTTGCACGCACCCACCAAATTTTAAAAGCTAGCCAGATGTACGTGCATCTCCCGCAGCACGCACATCTCAAAAGTTTTCAAAAGAGGCAGGGTGTGAGCATGGTCTGGGCAGGACACGAGTGGTTTGGGGCATGGCCAAAAGATGTGTGTGTAATTACTTACGTGCCTGGGTGATCCCCTGCCATGTAAGTTTACTTCTGCAAGGGATGAGGTGCACGTCTTGAAAAATAAAAAACTAGCTATACCTGAGGGGTTTTAAGTGTCTGGGGGTAACTGGGGGTATTGTAAGCTATTCAGCCAGGGGAGTTTGGAGTTACCTAGTTGAGCGAACTGGTAAAACTGGCAATGGCGTAGACACGTGCCCTCTTTAAAATTGCCCAACTTACGTGGTGGAAGCCAGATTTATGCTCAAAGGCGCGCGTCAACTTAAAATTAGGCACATAAGCCCACGGGTCAGGCTGTTTTATTGCATGCACACATATATGTGTGCAAGTTACAAAATGTCCATATATCTGGGCTCAAGCCGGCAGGGTTAATGCGCACTATCGGGTGTTAGTGAGCGCTAACGGGAGTTAGCGCGTACTAACCCAAAAATGAATTTTTTTTCCGAAATTTTGGAAAAAATTCAATCGTTTTTCGGTTCTCCCGAACCATTCCGAATTAGGCAATTTTGTTGACATTGCCTAATTCAGGAAAAACGATTGCATATCACTACTGAACAGAAATAAAACATTAAATTTAAAATTGAGAACAAAAAGCAACAAGATACTGACCCCACCCTTCCTCATAAGACCCCAGAGGCCTCTTGCCACTTTCCTGGGATCTATGATGTAGAAAGGGGCAGCAGCAATCCCCATTCACTCCTGCCCTTCCACATCCCAGTTCAAAAATGGTGCTAGCTGGCCGTGAGACTGGCTCCATTTCATTGTATGGCTGTAGAATATTTGGCCATGCAACAAAAAGGTGCCAGCCTCAGAGCCATTTGGGGCCATTTTTGAATCAGGACCCAGTAGAAAAAGGGAAGTCATATATGTTTTGTGTTTTTTATTTTGTTTTTTATCTATTTAAAAAAAAAATAGATAAAAAATAAAATAAAAAACACAAAACATATATGGTGAGCAAATTTTTCTAAGTAATTATTTGGTCTTCCCTTTTTCTAGTGTGCCTTATGGGCAATGCCCAGGGGAGGAGTAATTTTGCTGTTTTAGCAGCTTTCAGTTTTTTTTGTTGATTTTCCAAAATGAAAGTCAATGAAAAAAAATTTCAGGATTTTGTTTTACCAGGCACAAACAAGGGATTTTAATAGATATGCGCTGAGCCGCACAGCCAGCCTCCGTTCCCTCTCGATAGTGCGCGCTATCCTTCTGCCTCCTCCCCACCTTCCTCTCCCTTCCCCTACCTAACCCACCTCCCAACCCTATCTAACCCCCCTACCTTTATTCCAGAAGTTACGCCTGCTCGAGGCAGGCGTAACTCGCGCACGCGGGCCAGCTGCTGGCGCACCATGTTCCAGTCCAGGGGCTGGTCCGGAGGCCACGGCCCCGCCCCCCAGAATGCCCCTGGATGACACGCCACCGTGACACGCCCCCCCAGGAAAGCCCCGGGACTTATGCGCGTCCCGGGGCTTGTGCGCACCGCCAAGCCTATGCAAGATAGTCTCGGTGCGTGTAGGGTGGGTTTGGGGTAGGTTTTCGGGGGTTAGTCGCATAACCCTTTGAAAATATACCCCTGTAGGAATTGTGTTCCACAATTTTGGTCCAGCAATAGATATCGCTCTCTCTCTGACCTCGCTTAGGTGTGCTGTGCTTATTGATGGTATTACAATCAAGCCCTGATTAACTGATCTTAAGCTTCTTTTCGGAGTATATAGCTGAATAATAGCAATCAGCCACTCTGTTTTTTCATTGTTCAAAGACTTATGTAGCAAACAAAGGACCTTTTATAAAAATCTGGAGTATGCAAGAAGTGGCTACTTTCACACGTATATGCTAATTTTTATGTGCATAATTTTTGGAAAATTTTAGAGAGCATATGAAACAGGAAATTATAACAAAATTTCCCTTTGATTTTCATTCATTTTTAAAACAAAAGAAAAATGAATTAAATTTTCTTTGCTTTATTTTGATTTTAAAGCTTTTCCTTAGCCAAACCCCTTCCCCTCCTGGACCTTCCCTCACTCACTCTGAGCCTTATTACTATATTTTTCTGTTTCTTCCTTGCCACAGAACAGTTAATTTATTTTCTACAAAATGCTGCTAACCAGGTCTAGAGCCAGGCGGGTGCCATTTTCTAGGGAAGAAATGAACAATGGTGTCGGTCTTTTAAGCAAACCTCTGGTATATTAAAAAGGTTTGGCGGGATGAGGAGGATTGCTAGAGAGGTCCAGTAGGGTTTTTTTCCCTCCCTGATGAGGTCAACTTATTTTTCTTTTTTTTTTCATTTTAAAAATTTCAACTTGTTTCATATTTGTTTTTTTTTTATTTTAAATAAATGATAGGAAATAAAACAAAGAATGAAAAAGGAAAAACAAAACTAGAAACAAAATGAAATTCCCCAAATGTCTATGCACACCTTTAATAGGCAGCATGTTCCGGACAGAGCTGTGGTCAGTTACTGTTATGGCTATATTTATTTATTTATTTATTTATTTATTTGCAGCTTTTATATACGGACATTTGTTTTGTCACATCACATCGGTTTACAATTAATATAAGTTCTAGCAATAGTGCTTTACAAATAAACGATTAAGCTAGTTAGCAAATAACAATAGCAAAAAAACAAAACATATAACAATATAACATATATATATATATATAAAACATATATAACATATATATATAACATATATAATAACATATATAACATATAACAAAAGCAAAAAACAAAACATATATTAGAGGGGATAAGGGGTATACAATTCGGGAGAACCTAGAGTATAAAAGTCCATGGCACTGTGGCCATTGTCAAGATAGACACCCTAAGGAACATGTTGAAAAAAAAAAATTAAAGGGTGTGCAGAGAGAAAGGTTTGGGCCATGGCAGACTTCCCCAGTCTGCAGCAATTTACCCCAGATTCTTTGTAAACGGTTCTACCTCTTTTTGGACTAACATAAAGATGCTGCAGCCATGAACTTTCAAGAACACCCAAGTCTTTTCTTTACATGTTACAATGCATGTATCTCATCTTCCAGTGATGATATTCATCTGCATTAGTTCTTTCAGACAATTTTTTAAAAAGGCAAGAAAGAAGGACATGGGGAATTAAATATATTCATTTATTAGATTAAAAAATAGTGGACTGAACCAGGACATTGGATTCATAAGTCATTATGGGAGACTTTTAACACCTTCTGCTCACAGCTCTAATGAGCTGCCAACTTAACACCCTTGTTCACAATATTTCTGATACCCCCCAGCCACTAAGCTTCTGCTAATTGATACTAATGGATGCTAATCTCTTCTTGACACTCTCCACAGACCTTTACTGAAGGAATTCATGCCACACAGCAATCTCTAGATTTAAAACCTTCCTTGCCTCAATCTTGCAGTGACCTCTGAAGAAAGGACGAATCTGTTCTTGAGTATGATTTCTGAACTTTTAAAAATAAACTAGCAAGAGGAGAAGTGAGACAGAGGGAGGGGGATATGCTAGAGACAATGAAATACCTGAAAGGTATTAATGCACAAGCAGAAAACCATTTTTCAATGGCAAGGAAGCTGCCAAACAAGGAGTCATGATATGGGGCTCTGAGGGGGTAAACTTAAGATCAACATCAGGAAAATATTTTTCACTGAAAGGGTGGTGGATGACTGGAATTCCCTCCTGGAGGAGGTGGATGAGACAAAAAATGGTAATGATATTAAAAAAAAAAAAAGCCTGGGATAAGCATAAAGGATCTCTAGTTGCAAGAGGATGGAAATAAATAACTGGGGTAACCTTCAATGGTCAGTGGTAACATAGTAACAGAGTAATAACGGCAGAAAAAGACCAAATGCTTCAGCCAGTCTGCCCAGCAAGCTTCCTGTGGTAGTAACTGCCTCTCTGTTCAGGTTACCCCCAAGCCTTATACTAAGGATGGGAATATTAACATTCAAAACCAAGCACTGTCAAACCCAGAACAAAATTACTGCTAACAACATTTTTACAGGGTGAGCCTGATAATTCAGACAATGCTGCTTGAACGTGTTTTGCTTTAGGACTTAGCCATAGAAGCAGTCCTGTGCTTTTTCCCTAATGTCGGTGTATCGGTAACCTGGACCATTAAAGTCAGGGCCCAGCATTGAATATCATCTGAATCCAATTCCCCTTTTCCCCACCCTGCCATTGAAGGGGAGAGTGATGCTGCAGTTGCATCAAAATCATGAAGGATAATTGGTTAAGAATAGTAATCCTGTTAGGATTTAACTTGCTAACGGAGCTTATCCTACCTTCATGATGCCTCCCTACCAGCAGAGGCCCTCAGTATGCCTCATCACTAGTTTTATTAAGTTCCTCCTCAATGCCCTTGCCATGTCCAACTCTATGTAAACCCTGACTTGCCAGAAGCTCCTTGTCTCCTCATGGTGTCACTTCTGGCTCCATGTCCTGACCCTTGTTCTTGCCTTGTGGCCTACAGGCCTTCTGCCTTGCCTTGCAGCCCTCGGGCCTTCTAACTTGCCTTGCATGTTTTGAGCCCCTTGGACTATCCTGCCTTGTTTCCTGTCTTGGGGCCTTTGGCCTGTTCTCTCTTGGATCCTGCCTTTGGGCCTATTCTGTCTGTTCCTAGCCTTGCTGCCTTCGAGCTTCTATGCTCTTTGTTTGGTGTTTCCCCTTGTTTGCTTGTTTGCTTGTCTAAGTCCTGCCCTAGTCTACTTGTTGGTCTTCTCCTGTCTGTTCCAGTATCCAGTCCTGCCTATACCAGAGTCCTGTTCTTGCCTTGTCTCTCCCTTGTCTTGTCTAGTTCCAGGTCCTATCTAGCTTGCCAACCCCTGCTTGCCTTGTCCTGCTTGCCTTCATCCAACTCTGTCTTCGTTCAAACCTTGTCTCCAGCCTGCCTTGTCCAAGCCTTTTCTCCAGCCTGTCTTGTCCAAGCCTTGCCTGCATAGACTCACAACTATGATGTACAGCCGCCACAGAGACCTACTGGTCCCCAGAACCCAAGGGCTCAACCTGTGGGGGAGGGGGCTGTCTAGGCAGAAGACTGGCCCTTGACTTGTCCCATGTTCTGCCTTGGAGTCCCGTGCTGCTCCCCAAGTGGGTTTCCCAGACGCTGGGGCCTGTAACAAATCCCCATGCCTTCAGTTAGGGAAGTGGTTGCCACTCCATGCAGATTACATTCACACATCCTTTTCTTTATTTCCACCTCTAGCCTTTAGGGATCCACAGTGTTTATCCCAAAACAACAGTGGAATGACTGCATTTTGCTTGCAAGAAAATGTTGGGGTGACTTATACAGAACATTGATTTGAAACCTAATCAGCAGTTGTTTGATTGCATTGGGCTTCCAGGAAAGCATTGGGGTAATGTGCATGGACAGATTGTTATAACCCTAAATAGTAATATCAGGCTTCCAAGAAGGGTAGAGTGATCTGCACTGGGGACCTTAATTAAATCTCAAATTTCAATTAGCACAGGGAGGCTGGATTTTACAACAAACTCACTAACTTTAAGGGTCATTTATCAAAATGCATTAGAGCATTATTGTACTCGTTAGGACCCTAACGCCCGCGATAATGCCGTAACTTGGGCGATAAAGACCGCATCGAAAAATGCGTATGCAAATTTAAAATTAGTATTTGAGTGGGAGGAGTTTGGGTGGAGTAAATGAAAATGAGGGTCAGTTAACGTGGTGCGTGACAAAGTAACGCACAGCAGCGCAGGTTTTAATGCCAGAAATAACTACACCTTTTTCCTGTGCATTATGCCTGCGTTATTTGCTATGCGTTACCGGCTGAAATGGTTTTCATCACAAATGCTGGTTCGGGAGGGGAGGATAGGGGAGGGAAGGAGAGAGAGAGAGAGCACCTCTGTGGAGGCTCACTTATAATTGAACGTTTTATATCACTGTAAGAGGAGGGATTATGAATTCAGGGTGAGATTTGAGGGGGGGGGCAAGGTTTTGGGGGGCAGTTTTACATGCACAGTCATACATATGAATAGCACAGTTGCCATCAGTGAAGATTTACTATCATTTGGAGTGATGAAAGGTAAAAGAAGAGTAGATTTGTACCATGTTCTCTCTACCTAGCATGATGTGCATCAAGCTAGGTAGAGAGAACATGGTACAAATCTACTCTTCTTTTACCTTTCATCACTCCAAATGATAGTAAATCTTCACTGATGGCAACTGTGCTATTCATTTGTTTGACTGTGGATGTAAAACTGCCCCCCAAAACCCACCCCCACAAAGCTCACCCCGAGTCCCCGAGTTCATAATGCCCCCCTCTTACAATGATATAAATAGTTAACTTTTAGGTAAGCATCTACAGAGATGTTCTCTCTCTCTTTCGCTCTCTCACTCATACGCACACATCAATGTTTGCCTGCAAGCCCCTTTGCAGTATACCATTTAAGGGCCTAATTCATCAAGGTATTTCCCATAGACACAGAATGGGAGAAACGCCTTAGTTAAAATATTTATAGTGCACCATCACCAGTTCTGGGCAGGTTTCAATATACATAAATAAAACAACACAGTAAAAACACTAACAATAACTCCTCAGCCTACACAATACAAGGCTGTCTTATGGGTACAATATTGAATCTCTTCTATTGAACTATTAAAATTACCCGACATACCAAACTGGCAAGGGCTTGAAACAAGAATGATTTTAATCAATTCTGAAAGCAGAAAAGCGAGTTTTCAGCCCTTGTTCAGCAGGTAAATTATTCCTGCTTCTCAAAACAGTCTCTCCCGGGACTCGACTAAATGGATATGTCAAACAGGTGGAATTGACAAAAATGTCGTGATGATGACCTTAGCGACTGAGTAGGCTGATAAAGCTTTAATGGAGCATTCATACAAGAAGGAGATAAACTATGGACCATCTTGTATATTAACAATAAGACCTTGAATTTTAAGCACCAACTGACAGGAAGCCAATGTAGTTTAAATAAAACTGGAATAATGTGATCTGAAATTCAACAGCCAGAAACAATGTTGTGATAACTAAAGAATGCATGACCAATTTTAAATCATTCTGGCGCAGTATCCTCATTTTATAAAAGGCTGATGTAACTCATTTTATATCTGCAGACACAAAAACAATACCATATCTAAGATCAAACCTAAATTGCAAACTTGATAGGATGTCTTGATTTTCTCACCTTCAAAATAAAAACTAGAAGGGACATCCAAAGGTAGAAAATGAGATGAAAAGAAGATTATCTATTTTTTTAATCATTCATTTCTAATTGATTCTCAGCTAACCATAGTAACATAGTATGATGGCATAAAAAGACCAGATGGTCCATCCAGTCCGCCCAGCAAATTACTTATGGTAGTAACTGCCGCTCCATGCAGGATATTCCCAAAACTTATGTTAAGGGTAGTGATATTTACAATTTAAACCAATCAACTGTCAAACACATTATAAAATTGTTTTTACAGGGTAGGCAGCCTGTAAAAGCAATTGTACGTGCTTTGCTTTTTGGACATGGCTGTAGAAGCAGTCCTATGTTTTATCCCTACTGTCTGCATATCAGTATCACGGTCCGTAAAAGTCAGGGCCTAACATTGGCTGTCGTCTGAATCTAATTCCCCCTTTTTCCCCTAACATCGAAGCAGAGAGCGATGTTGCAGTTGCATCACAAACATCAGGCTAATTAGTTAAGGGTAGTAATCCCCGTGCCTTCTGTTAAGGTTAGTAACTGCCATTCCATGCAGAATATGCACCCTTTTCTTCCTATCCAACCTTAAGTCTTTAGGGATCTGCAATGTTTATCCCATACCCTTTTGAATTCATTTACTGCTTTTGTCCTTACCACTTCTTCTGGAAGGGCACTCCAGGAATCCACCACCCTCTCAATGAAGAATTATTTCCTGATGTTGATTCTGAGTAGCCTTTCTGGAGTTTCATTTCATGACCCTAGTTCTACAGTTTCCTTTCCAATGGAAAAGGTTTGAAGATCGTGCATTAGGAATGTGCAGCAGGGACGGATTTGACCCATTCGGTATTCGTATTCGTCAGGACCCAAATCTGTTGCATCCGTTCTCGGGGGACCCCAATCCATTCATTAGTTACATATGTATTCGTTTCTCAAAAAAACCCCCATCCCAACCCTTTAAATTTAATTTACTACAACCCCCCATCCTCCTGACCCCCTCAAGACTTGCCAAAAGTCCCTGGTGGTCCAACGGGGGTCCTGGAGTGATCTCCTGCACTCAGGCTGTTGGCTGCCGGTATTCAAAATGGCGCCGATAGCCTTTGCCCTTACCATGTCACAGGGGCTACCGGTGCCATTGGTCAGCCCCTGTCACATGGTAGGAGCAATGTATGGCCGGCACCATTTTGTGCTCCTACCATGTGACAGGGGCTGACCAATGGCACCGGTAGCCCCTGTGACATAGTAAGGGCAAAGGCTATCGGCGCCATTTTGAATACTGGCAGCCGACGGCCCGAGTGAAGGAAATCGCTCCAGGACCCCCGCTGGACCATCAGGGACTTTTGGCAAGTCTTGGGGAGGTCAGGAGGGTGGGGGTTTATTCGTTAGTGATACATTGTATTCATGGGGGTTCGCCATACGTTTCGTGACCCCCACGAATACAACGAATATGGCATATGCGCTGCGGATTAATACGTTGCAAACAAATGCACACCCCTATCGTGCATCATTAAAACCTTGCAGGTTTCTGAACCTCCTCTCTTCCAGGGTACACATATTAGGGATGTGCATTCTTTTTTTTTGACGAATTAAAATATCATACGATATTTCCTAATTCGTCATGTATTGGGGGTCCCCGAAAATGATAGCAAATCCCCACGAAATTTCGTGTGGTTTTCTTATTTTTTTTTTAGGGGGGAGGGGGAAAGGGCACACAGAACCCCCCCCCAAACCCACCCCATCCCTTCAGATCTAATTATTTACAATCCCCCACCCTCCCGACCCCCAAAAAACTTGCCTAAAGTCTCTGGTGGTCCAGCGAGGGTCCCGGGAGCAATATCCCCCTTTTGTGCCATCGGCTGCCATTAATCAAAATGGCACCAATGGCCCTTTGCCCTTACCATGTGACAGGGGCTATTAGTGCCATTGGCCGGCCCCTGTCACATGGTAGGAGCAATGGACGGCCGGCACCATCTTAAAAAAATGGTGCGGGCCATCCATTGCTCCTACCATGTGACAGGGGCCGGCCAATGGCACCGATAGTCCATGTTACATGGTAAGGGCAAAGGGTACTGGCGCCATTTTGTTTACTGGCAACTGACGGTCCGAGAGCGGGAGATTGCTCCCGGGACCCCGGGACCCCCAGGAAAAGTATACCGGGGTACAAATTATATCGCAATGACAGAGAGGAGCAGTCGGGAGGAGGTGTGGCGCTTTATGTCCGGGATGGCATAGAGTCCAACAGGATAAACATCCTGCATGAGACTAAATACAAAATTGAATCTTTATGGGTAGAAATCCCTTGTGTATCAGGGAAGACTACAGTGATAGGGGTATACTACCGTCCACCTGGTCAAGATGGTGAGATGGACAGTGAAATGCTAAGAGAAATTAGGGAAGCTAACCAAATTGGTAGTGCAGTAATAATGGGAGACTTCAATTACCCCAATATAGACTGGGTAAATGTATCATCGGGTAACGCTAGAGAGATAACGTTCCTGGATGGAATAAATGATAGCTTTATGGAGCAATTGGTTCAGGAACCGACGAGAGAGGGAGCAATTTTAGATCTAATTCTCAGTGGAGCACAGGACTTGGTGAGAGAGGTAACGGTGGTGGGGCCGCTTGGCAATAGTGATCATAATATGATCAAATTTGATTTAATGACTGGAAAAGGAACAGTGTGCAAATCCAAGGCTCTCGTGCTAAACTTTCAAAAGGGAAACTTTGATAAAATGAGAAAAATTGTTAGAAAAAAACTGAAAGGAGCAGCTACAAAAGTAAAAATGTCCAAGAGGTGTGGTCATTGTTAAAAAATACCATTCTAGAAGCACAGTCCAGATGTATTCCACACATTAAGAAAGGTGGAAAGAAGGCAAAACGATTACCGGCATGGTTAAAAGGGGAGGTGAAAGAAGCTATTTTAGCCAAAAGATCTTCATTCAAAAATTGGAAGAAGGATCCAACAGAAGTAAATAGGATAAAGCATAAACATTGGCAAGTTAAATGTAAGACATTGATAAGACAGGCTAAGAGAGAATTTGAAAAGAAGTTGGCTGTAGAGGCAAAAACTCACAGTAAAAACCTTTTTAAATATATCCGAAGCAGAAAGCCTGTGAGGGAGTCAGTTGGACCGTTAGATGATCGAGGGGTTAAAGGGGCACTTAGAGAAGATAAGGCCATCGCGGAAAGATTAAATGATTTCTTTGCTTCGGTGTTTACTGAAGAGGATGTTGGGGAGGTACCCGTAATGGAGAAGGTTTTCATGGGTAATGATTCAGATGGACTGAATCAAATCACGGTGAACCTAGAAGATGTGGTAGGCCTGATTGACAAACTGAAGAGTAGTAAATCACCTGGACCAGATGGTATACACCCCAGAGTTCTGAAGGAACTAAAAAATGAAATTTCAGACCTATTAGTAAAAATTTGTAACCTATCATTAAAATCATCCATTGTACCTGAAGACTGGAGGATAGCAAATGTAACCCCAATATTTAAAAAGGGCTCCAGGGGCGATCCGGGAAACTACAGACCGGTTAGCCTGACTTCAGTGCCAGGAAAAATAGTGGAAAGTGTTCTAAACATCAAAATCACAGAACATATAGAAAGACATGGTTTAATGGAACAAAGTCAGCATGGCTTTACCCAGGGCAAGTCTTGCCTCACAAATCTGCTTCACTTTTTTGAAGGAGTTAATAAACATGTGGATAAAGGTGAACCGGTAGATATAGTATACTTGGATTTCAGAAGGCGTTTGACAAAGTTCCTCATGAGAGGCTTCTAGGAAAAGTAAAAAGTCATGGGATAGGTGGCGATTGTCCTTTCGTGGATTGCAAACTGGCTAAAAGACAGGAAACAGAGAGTAGGATTAAACGGGCAATTTTCTCAGTGGAAGGGAGTGGACAGTGGAGTGCCTCAGGGATCTGTATTGGGACCCTTACTGTTCAATATATTTATAAATGATCTGGAAAGAAATACGACGAGTGAGATAATCAAATTTGCAGATGACACAAAATTGTGCAGAGTAGTTAAATCACAAGCAGATTGTGATAAATTGCAGGAAGACCTTGTGAGACTGGAAAATTGGGCATCCAAATGGCAGATGAAATTTAATGTGGAAAAGTGCAAGGTGATGCATATAGGGAAAAATAACCCATGCTATAATTACACGATGTGGGTTCCATATTAGGTGCTACAACCCAAGAAAGAGATCTAGGTGTCATAGTGGATAACACATTGAAATCGTCGGTTCAGTGTGCTGCGGCAGTCAAAAAAGCAAACAGAATGTTGGGAATTATTAGAAAAGGAATGATGAATAAAACGGAAATGTCATAATGCCTCTGTATCGCTCCATGGTGAGACCGCACCTTGAATACTGTGTACAATTCTGGTCGCCGCATCTCAAAAAGATATAATTGCGATGGAGAAGGTACAGAGAAGGGCTACCAAAATGATAAGGGGAATGGAACAACTCCCCTATGAGGAAAGACTAAAGAGGTTAGGACTTTTCAGCTTGGAGAAGAGACGACTGAGGGGGGATATGATAGAGGTGTTTAAAATCATGAGAGGTCTAGAACGGGTAGATGTGAATCGGCTTATTTACTCTTTCAGATAGTAGAAGGACTAGGGGACACTCCATGAAGTTAGCATGGGGCACATTTAAAACTAATCGGAGAAAGTTCTTTTTTACTCAACGCACAATTAAACTCTGGAATTTGTTGCCAGAGAATGTGGTTCGTGCAGTTAGTATAGCTGTGTTTAAAAAAGGATTGGATAAGTTCTTGGAGGAGAAGTCCATTACCTGCTATTAAGTTCACTTAGAGAATAGCCACTGCCATTAGCAATGGTTACATGGAATAGACTTAGTTTTTGGGTACTTGCCAGGTTCTTATGGCCTGGATTGGCCACTGTTGGAAACAGGATGCTGGGCTTGATGTACCCTTGGTCTGACCCAGTATGGCATTTTCTTATGTTCTTATGTTCTTATTTCTGCTGCATCCAAGGAACCATAACACACTGTATCTACAATGGGGAAACAGCACAGCTGAAAAATAGTAAGCAACTTGACTTCTACACCAAGCTGGCTGTTTTCTAGGAGCATGCTTTATTTAGAGGAAGATAATTAATGAACAATAAAGTAGCAAATAGTTCAATCTCTGCTTCAATGTGGTTGCAATAGGACTGGAACGATCTAATGGAGTCACTGTTGAAAGAGAGAATAGTGAACTATCTACAGTCGGGAGAATTGATGGACCAGAGGCAGCATGGATTCACCAGAGGAAGATCCTGTCAGACAAATCTGATTGACTTTTTTGACTGGGTAACCAAGGAATTGGATCAAGGAAGAGCGCTCGATATCATATACTTGGATTTCAGCAAAGCTTTTGATACGGTTCCGCACAGGAGACTGGTGAATAAAACGAGAAGCTTAGGAGTGAGTGCCGAGGTGGTGACCTGGATTGCAAATTGGTTGACGGACAGAAGACATGTGTGATGGTAAATGGAACCTTCTCTGAAGAGAGAGCGGTTTTAAGTGGTGTACCGCAAGGATCGGTGTTGGGACCGGTCCTGTTCAATATCTTTGTGAGCGACATTGCGGACGGGATAGAAGGTAAGGTTTGTCTTTTTGCGGATGACACTAAGATCTGCAACAGAGTGGACACGCCGGAAGGAGTGGAGAGAATGAGACGAGATCTAAGGAAACTGGAAGAGTGGTCGAAGATATGGCAGCTGAGATTCAATGCCAAGAAGTGCAAAGTCATGCATATGGGGAGTGGAAATCCGAATGAACTGTATTCGATGGGGGGGGGAAAGGCTGATGTGCACGGAGCAGGAGAGGGACCTTGGGGTGATAGTGTCTAATGATCTGAAGTCGGCGAAACAATGTGACAAGGCAATAGCTAAAGCCAGAAGAATGCTGGGCTGCATAGAGAGAGGAATATCGAGTAAGAAAAGGGAAGTGATTATTCCCTTGTACAGGTCCTTGGTGAGGCCTCACCTGGAGTACTGTGTTCAGTTCTGGAGACCGTATCTTCAAAAAGACAAAGACAAGATGGAGGCGGTACAGAGAAGGGCGACCAGAAAGGTGGAGGATCTTCATCGGATGACGTACGAGGAGAGATTGAAGAATCTAAATATGTACACCCTGGAGGAAAGGAGGAGCAGAGGTGATATGATACAGACTTTCAGATACTTGAAAGGTGTTAATGATCCAAAGACAACGACAAACATTTTCCGTAGGAAAAAAATCAGCAGAACCAGGGGTCACGATTTGAAGCTCCAGGGAGGAAGATTCAGAACCAATGTCAGGAAGTATTTCTTCACGGAGAGGGTGGTGGATGCCTGGAATGCCCTTCCGGAGGATGTGGTGAAGACCAGAACTGTGAAGGACTTCAAAGGGGCGTGGGATAAACACTCTGGATCCATAAAGTCAAGAGGTCGCCAATGAAGAGTGGGTGACTCGGCCAGAATGATGGCTACTGCCTGGAGACAATACCCTTATTAAATAAACATACACATGCTTACTGTGACTCCAACATCGCTCTAAGCTTCAACAGCAAGAGGAAATGTGGAAAAAAGGATTCACACTCACAAAGAGGGGAGTAGCTGGCTTGTTACGGCGGTTACTACCCCAAATCAAATAAGCCTGATACTTCACTTTCAATGCATATACAGCATAGTTCTCTGCTTCAACGGCAGGGGAGAAGAAAAACTGATACTTCACACATCCAGCAGAGCTCTCTGCTTCAACGGCAGGGGAGAAGAAAAGAGGGTTCGCACTCACAAAGCGGGGAGTAGCTGGCTTGTTACGGCAGTTACTACCCCAAACCAAATGTGCCTGATACTTCACTTTCGATGCATATCCAGCATGGCTCTCTGCTTCAACAGCATGGGAGAAGACTGATACTTCACGCATATCCAGCATAGCTCCCTGCTTCAACGGCAGGGGAGAAGAAAAACAACCAATAAGGGCTGTATAACATAGTCTGGGTAAAACAAATAAGCATGGGTGTAGCTTGCTTATTGGCAGGGGAGAAGCTTGCTTATTGGCAGGGGAGAAGAAAAACAACCAATAAGGGCTGTATAACATAGTCTGGGTAAAACAAATAAGCATGGGTGTAGCTTGCTTACTGCGGCGGCTACTACCCCTAACTAATCAAGCTAGATATTTCACTTGGATGCAGCTCCATCACTGCTCTCTACATTAAAGGTGGGGGTGGAAGGGAAATAGAACCAAGAGCTAAGAGAAACAGATAAGTATGAGAGAAAAAATGTGTGAAGCTTGCTGGGCAGACTGGATGGGCCATTTGGTCTTCTTCTGCCGTCATTTCTATGTTTCTATGTTTCTATGTAACTGCAGATTCAAAGTAGTAACCAATGATAAATTTGAGCAATTAAGACCAGTTCAATAGCAATATATAAGGTTTAGTCTCAGATTTTACATTGAAGACATGTCTGACTTGTTATTGAATTAATGCTCTCCAGTGGGGTCCAGACCATGCAGTTAGTGATCACAGCTGGGACAACCACTTAGATTTCTAGGATTTTTCACCTTCTTCCCAACTGAGCATAGATATACAGTAGATGGTCTAGGCCCACTATAAAATGTGCGTTCAAACACCAGATCTGTAGTCAGACTAAATTACTCTCTAACCCACGTAGAAAGCAAACTAATACCGTCCCTCTCCGCCACAAGAGTCCTCTTGTCTCCTATGTGTAGGGATGTTCTGGTTGATAATACATTTCCAGCTTTTGCAAAAACCAGGCAAAATGAAGGAATCCCCACACATTTTTGTCCAATGAGAATTCAGTTTTCTCAAGGACCAATATATCTACTAGAACAGTGGTTCCCAACCTTGGGTCCACAGGACCATCACAGGGGAACCGTAAGAAGGGAGGCAATCAAAGTCCAGCTGCTGGTTTCATTTCTGAGGAGCTCTGCTCTAAGGCTTCCGCTTGCTGCTCCCACTGCCTGTCTGATCCCAAGCTGTCCACACTGAGAGGAGAGGAAGATCAAGGTCCCCAAACCCATGAGGAAAGGGGGAGGGGAAGAGAGCAGCTAATCACTGTGACAAGGAACCCCTATCAGCATGGAAAGAAAGAGGGGAAGAACAGGTCTGATTACCACTGTGAGGAGCCTGAAGCAGTGCCTAGAGCAAGGGGGTAATTTTGCTGCCACCAGGATCTTCTCTAGCTGTTGTTCAACATGCCAAGGAGTCAAGCAGGGTGATAACCCTGAGGAGCATTTCTGAGCACTGCTGCTTGTGCTCTGGCTGCCCGCCCTGCTGGCCTGACAGTGAGGGAGAAAGCTGCAGTGAGTAGTATTGCCACGGGGTGGGTGTGGGAAGGAGGGCATGAGGGAAGGAGCCATGAAGGGCAGAGAGCTGGAGGGATAACATTCAGAAAGGGGCTGTGGAGGAGGGGAAGGATGGAGGAAGCAGCCAGGAAGGGAAAGCACCTGAGGCCTTGAGGGAGAGGAGGAAAGAAGAAATGGCACTCAGAAAGAGGCCATTGGGATGGAGCAGGAGGGAGAGATCCAGGAAAGGGGGCCTATGAGGGACTGAAGATTTGTTGGCTTCCAGCTGTGCTGAGAACAGCCCTCAAATTCCTGATCCAGCCCCTCCCCACCCAAGGAATAGAAGGGGAGGGAGTGATCCTTGAGCAAACTGAACAAAGGGATTAGGAGGGACTGAGTGGGGATCACTGGGGGATGAGAGGGGATCAGCTGGGAAGGGGGGAGCATCTGTCTGTGTGTGTGTGTGAGAGAGAGAAGGGAATGGGAAGAGGAAGGCAGTGTTTTTGTGTGTGAGAGAAGAGATATGTACTCTGTGTGTGTGTGCATGTCTATGCCAGATTGGGTGAGAGGTTGGAGAGGGGATGCAAGAGAGAGCAGCACAGTAGGGACAACTGCCTCCTTCTCCTCCCCTCTGCCGCCCACCACCGCTCTTCACATCCTTTCTCCTTTCATCTTGGATTCTCTTTCCCAGATCCAGGAACTTTCAATCCTTCCTACATTTCCCTTCTCCCCAGACCCTGACCTCTCCCTCATTTTCTCCCATCGAGATTCCTGATGTCCACCCTCCTCGATCTTCCTTATCTCTCATCTCTGGTCCTCCCTTTTTCTTCTTCTTCTTCTCCTCACCATCCCCACCCCTTACCTTCTCCTCCTCACCCCCATTTCTGGTACTCGTCTCTTCTTCTCACCATTCCCTGGTCCTCTCACCTTCTCCTTCTCCCTATCCTTGAGATCTCCTCTCTGTACTGATACTTGAGATGTATTTTCCTCACCCAATAAAAGGAAAGTCTATAACATAATATAAAAAGATAGAAGTTTGTCAATATGTTGCAGAATTTTCACATTTTTGCCCCAGAATTCTCACCTGAGCTGCCACAGGAAACTGAGGGGCTGTGCCTTAGACTTGTCAACCTTCCCGGGGGAAAAGGAGGGCACAAGAGCACCTCCGGTGCTTAGGAGCAACAAAATCATAAATCCATCATTGCTGATGGGGGGTGGGGGCAGCTGAGAGGAAGAGAGACTGGTGGGGAGGAGCTCGAGATAGAGAGATTGGTAGAGACAGCTTGAAAAGAGAGCAGGAGAGAGAGAGAGAGATTGCGGGGAGAGGCTGTGGAGAGAGCACGTTTATAGGAGAGACTGGGGCGAGAGAGATTGGTAAGGAGAAAATGGAGTAATTTGGCAGCTGAGGGGAGAGAAAAGAGCTGGGAGAAAGACTCAGGTGAGAATGGGCTGGAGAGAGAGAAAGAGACTGGTAGGGAGGGAATAGGGGAGAGAGAGACTAGTGAGATTGCACAAGGATGAAGGAGAGAGTGTGGGGAGAGGGTCTAGGGGTTGAGAGTTTGGTGGGGTAGAGCTGGGCAGGAGTGGGAGGAAGATATGGAGAGGGGCTGGATGTGGAGAGAGAGAGAGACTGGGGGAAGGCTGGTGATGGAGAGAAACATGATGGAAGTGGCCGGAGGAGGGGAGCAAGGCTGGTGGCGGTCAGGATGTTGACAAGGGGTCCCCTCAGCCAAAACGATTAGGAACCCCTGTACTAGAATACTGCACCACGTCTTCTTCTGCAATTCCTGGTTGTATCATTGCTTTGGAATTGTAAAAGTCCATAATTCTTTTTGGTTTTCTCCTACACATAATTCTGCTGCTTGACTTCTTACCCGAAGCACGATTCCATTCCAGCCGGCCTGCTCAGATCTTCTCCCATCCGGTTTTCTCTCTTAATCTTTGAAATGTCTGCCGCTATATCCAAAGCTTGGTGCTATTCTCAATATAGCTTTTACATCTGCTCACTATCCTTTGTCTTCCTGGCTTTGTCCTAGCCTCTATTGGCTTCCTATTTTATTCTATGCCTGTTTTAAAATTCTGATTCTAACGATTTGTCCAGTTCATCATGCTACACCTTTATACATTCAGCATTAAGTCTTTTTATTTCTCTTAACTTTCTGTCTAATTGGGCTCTGTTCTGTTTCTCTCTGTCTCCTGCCCTCCCCCCATAGCGCATACACACTGTGGTCCTATTATTTGAGATCTTGTGATTTTCTCACCTCACTGTGGCGGACTCCCTCCCTCCAAATGACCCCATATCTATGGTCTTCCCTCACTTTGCCTCCCTCCTCCTTGACTTTTACTCCTTTTTCATGTTCTTTCTTGCATGGATGTCCAATGTGGTTACTTCATTCAGTTCCTCTGGACAATTAGTTCCTTGCTACACTATGTACTGTTCCAAGGGAGGGTGATTCCCAAACAGCCCAAACTTTCAAAGTGGATTTATGCGCCTAAGTCTGCTTTAAAAATTTGCCAGTGACTCTAGCATGCACGCTGTTCCTTTTTAAAATTGAAAGTACGTTTATAAATTCTTTCCCTGCCCCAACTCTGCCCCCCCTCGCCATCCCCCCCCCCCCCCCCCAGAGTGCCTCTGGCAAGCAACACATAAAGCAGGTCTGGAATCAAGTTACACATGACCTCTTACACTCACTGGTCTCCGGCTGATATTCAAAGGAGATTTATGCATTTCAACTGGGGTTTATGCATATAACTCCTTTGGAAAACGAATTCCCTACAAGGGTCCGTTTTTAAAGCTATTTCTGTGGCAAGAGCAGTGTTTTACCTGCAGAAATGGACTTTCTGAAATTTGTCTGCCCTGGGTGTGGGTAAACTCAGGTGCACAGAGCCACTAACCTTTACCCACAGAGCAGATGACGTCCAGGGGACAGGGTTGGGGAGGGGCTTGTATTTCTGGGCAGTCTTTTGAATATTTCAAAGTATTTGCATATTTTTCTCCCAGGAAATCTACCCGCACGACTTAGCAGGTGTACACATGTGCAGGTAGTTTTCCTGAGGTGATTTTCAAAGTGAAAGTATGCAGCACTTCCATATGGAAAATGGGGACAAAACCCACAGGCAAAAAGTACCTGCGTCACCAATACTGGCAATTAGAAAATTGATGTTTAAAGCAGCTTCTTAAAACATCCTTTATGAATATGAAGTTGGATTCAAAGAGAGGTTATGTCCTAGTAAGACAGCTTCATTCAGCATTTTATTACAACAGCCAGTACTCTCTGAAGTGAGAGTGAAGGGGATGAGTAAAATGTTCTTCTCTTGTGACGTATAGAACCCTTTACGATGTGCGCTATGCAAGGTGGATAATTATTGCACCATTAGGAAATTAGTAAAAGGTTTCCTTTGTACTTCTACTTTCAATCATTAATATTGCACAGAGTACCATCGGGAACTGGTAAGTGGTATTTTAAATTAATTTATATGATGTAATTGGTTTTATTTTGAGGTTGTGATTGAAACTTTATCAATTGTACATGCTGGCGGAGTTCTTATTTAGCTGATCTGAATTGTAATTCTGATGACTGTTGAAAAATTCTGATTTTATGTATTGCATTTATTTATGAATTGATTTTTATATATTACATTGAATTTATGAATTGATTCCTGGTGGGCTAGGGCACTACTAGTTTTACTTTCCAAAAACAAAATGTAGGAAAGCATGATAATAACTATTGCTTGTTGCATGTGATTACTAGCCGTAAGTTCTGGGTCATGTGATCTTGTTTGAACCAATGAAAATTTTACTACAAATGTAATGTCATATGCATATTTATCTAAATCAATTTTATAATTGTTAAAGCTCATACCAAAAAATATAACAATTTCCTGGCAAAGTGGGTGTAAAAAACACATTTCTTAGTAGATAGAAACATTATCAGTTTTTAGAATTACTTTTTAAAGGTTCATTGGAAATCCTTTCCATATCCCCTGTTACTAGCCTACAGATATAGACTATACATTGAACAATAGACTTGAATGAAACATGCCTAGAGATCCTAGTGCACAGTATATTCTATATCATTCATATTGATGCATATCATTTTACATACAACTGACACAAAAATCTATAACAATAATATACTATGATTTTCAAAATGTCTTACATTACTCTTGATAAAGTATATTAAATTATATTATCTTGTCAGAGGGAATTGTGTACAATATGAAACCCCCAGTATAATGTTTTTGAAAAGTGTAGCCAAAAATAGCCTTGATACCTGATATTGCCGCTGGGCTTATGTTACCCATTTAAGGTAGGCATCAGGTCCAGATTTAATCCAGGACACATTTTATTTATGCATTTCATGCATTAAAGTCATTTAAACTTTTAGTCGGATTTCATTAGGAGAAACACTACCGTGCACAACTTGCAGTAGTAAAGCTAATGTGCTTCAGGAATTTGAAAGGATTTAGAGATCTGAGGATCTGATTTCACAACCTCTTTTTTTTAATTTTTTTTTTTTTTTTTAAATTTCTACTACTGCTTATAGGATCTCTGCACTACATAGGGCTTGTTTCCTAGGACACTAATGCAGTCAGCATGCTCTCCCACAAATGTGTAAACACAGACATTCTCTCTAATCAGTGAGTTTGGTGTCTTAAGGCAAGATTCTGTTTTTTCTAGGAAATGCAATTTATGCCTCGGATTATGTTTCTCTTCCAGATAGATAACATTTGAGGTTCAGTGGGATGATAAGTTTTGTATCCAAATGCCTGCTCTTCTATGTGAAGCTTTGATTGAGTCTTTCAGGGTAACAGTTAGCATATAGATTAAGCAAAGTTTAGAGGCTGACGGTTATTAAAACCTGGGAAAGCTGGCATTGCGTACAGCCTTCGTAAGAAAGTGTGTTAAGAAAAACCCTTCAATCTCTTAAGACCATTTTTTTCAGAAAAGTATGTAACTAAAATATATACGGTGAGATTTGGCTCACTGAAGGGGTTTTTTCCCCCCATAGACACGGGGAAGGTAATTTTAAAAGGCACTCCTGTGGGTAAAACAGAGTTTTACGTGAAGTGGCACTTTGCAAACTTGCCCACCCGCGTTATGTTACGGGTGTACGCCATGCTCGCACAGAAGTTTACCCGGACTGAGCAGAGCCATTTCTAGGGGTGGGGAGACGTTCTCACTTATGCAAAGGTATAGGCGTAAAATTCCCTAAAAATATGTGTGTGCACATTTTAGCAGGTGAAATTGTTATGTGGGTAGTTCTGGTGGAATAATTTTCATAGGTATACTTCCCCTTTGAAAACTGGTGTAAGTTATGCACGTATTTGCCATATAATGTATACGGACTGTTAATGAATTGCCCCCCCAAAAACCAATTCCTTAATAAAACTGGGCCCATTGGACGTAAGACAGCTGCTTTACTGGAGTCGGGGTGGGGGGAGTAGATATTGACCAGTTCTTTTGCGCTCTAGCTAACAGACGCTGCCAACTGACATAACTGGGACTGTAAATGATGCTTCAGAGTGGATAATTAAAATATTCTGAGCAGGTTTTGGAAAGGGAAAAGCACTGCTTGGGTCCAGTGAGCTGTTCATTTTAGAAGCCAACAAATCCCATGTGCCGAAAATTTGACATTCAGATTATTTGTTTTAGTTAAAATATTATACAATATTAGTTTTGGAGACAATTCACTGGAATTCAGTTATATTACCCGGCCCCTCCTTTTTCCTTAAGCAAAGTTTCTGTTGTTTTTAAATAAAACGTTAGGATCATCTGAAGAAGGAGATGAATACTTTGGGCTTCCTTAATGTATCAAATGGCTTTTTTACAAGGTGAAAAAGTTGCAGCCCTATTAGTTGCCATAAAATAGTAAGAAATGTCATAAAGCATATACATTCAGTAGGATCCATGCACTATTGGTTGCATATTACAAATGTCTTCTTGTATGTGAGAGAATGCAAATAATAATGGGGTATATATTCAAAATTGAAAAGTTATCTTTCTAAATGGCTTAGCCACGATATTTGGCGACTTATCTGGCTAGAATTTATCCAGATATGTTGGGGGCGTTTCTGGAGCGGGGGTGTAGGCATTCTAGGGAGGAGTAGAGTTAGCCAGTTAGGTTAACTGGCTAACTCTGATATTCGGAATTAGATGATGTACCTAACCAGTTAGCTGGCCTCCCTGCAGGCAAGTCCTAAGTTATCCGGATATTACTATCCAGCTAAATTTTAAGATAGCCAGGTATATTCAGCAGTGCTGCTGTGCCAATGAATATCCCAGTTAAATTAGCCAAATAGGTATCTCTGCTAAGAATATAAAAACATAAGAACATGCCATTTTGGGTCAGACCAAGGGTCCATCAAGCCCAGCATTCTGTTTCCAACAGTGGCCAGTCCAGGCCATAAGAACCTGGCAAGTACCCAAAAACTAAGTCTATTCCATGTTACCATTGCTAGTAATAGCAGTGGCTATTTTCTAAGTCAACTCAATTAATAGCAGGTAATGGACTTCTCCTCCAAGAACTTATCCAATCCTTTATTAAACACAGCTATACTAACTGCACTAACCACATCCTTTGGCAACAAATTCCAGAGTTTAATTGTGCATTGAGTGAAAAAGAACTTTCTCCGATTAGTTTTAAATGTGCCACATGCTAACTTCATGGAGTGCCCCCTAATCTTTCTATTATCCGAAAGAATAAATAACCGATTCACATCTACCCGTTCTAGACCTCTCATGATTTTAAATACCTCTATCATATCCCCCCTCAGCCGCCTCTTCTCCAAGCTGAAAAGTCCTAACCTCTTTAGTCTTTCCTCATAGGGGAGCTGTTCCATTCCCCTTATCATTTTGGTAGCCCTTCTCTGTACCTTCTCCATTGCAATTATATCTTTTTTGAGATTCGGCGACCAGAATTGTACATACTATTCAATGTGCGGTCTCACCATGGAGCGATACAGAGGCATTATGACATTTTCCTTTTTATTCACCATTCCCTTTCTAATAATTCCCAACATTATGTTTCTTTTTTGACTGCCGCAGCACACTGAACCGACGATTTCAATGTGTTATCCACTAAGACGCCTAGATCTCTTTCTTGGGTTGTAGCACCTAATATAGAGCCTAACATTGTGTAACTATAGCATGGGTTATTTTTCCCTATATGCATCACCTTGCACTTATCCACATTAATTTTCATCTGCCATTTGGATGCCCAATTTTCCAGTCTCACAAGGACTTCCTGCAATTTATCACAATCTGCTTGTGATTTAACTACTCTGAACAATTTTGTATCATCTGCAGATGTGATTATCTCACTCGTCGTATTTCTTTCCAGATCATTTATAAATATATTGAAAAGTAAGGGTCCCAATACAGATCCCTGAGGTACTCCACTGCCCAGTCCCTTCCACTGAGAAAATTGTCCATTTAATCCTGTTTTAATCTCTGTTACCTGTCTTTTAGCCAGTTTGTAATCCACAAAAGGACATCGCCACCTATCCCATGAATTCTTACTTTTCCTAGAAGCCTCTCATGAGGAACTTTGTCAAACGCCTTCTGAAAATCCAAGTACACTACATCTACAGGTTCACCTTTATCCACATATTTATTAACTCCTTCAAAAAAGTGAAACAGATTTGTGAGGCAAGACTTGCCTTGGGTAAAGCCATGATGACTTTGTTCCATTAAACCATGTCTTTCTATATTATATGTTCTGTGATTTTGATATTTAGAACACTTTCCACTATTTTTCCTGGCACTGAAGTCAGGCTAACTGGTCTGTAGTTTCCTGGATTGCCCCTGGAGCCCTTTTTAAATATTGGGGTTACATTAGCCACCCTCCATTCTTCAGGTACAATGGATGATTTTAATGATAGGTTACACAATTTTACTAATAGGTCTGAAATTTCATTTTTGAGTTCCTTCAGAACCCTGAGGTGTATACCATTCGTTCCAGGTGATTTACTACTCTTCAGTTTGTCAATCAGGTCTACCACATCTTCTAGATTCACCGTGATTTAGTTCAGTCCATCTGAATCATTACCCATGAAAATCTTCTTCAGTGCTGGTACCTCCCCAACATCCTCTTCAGTAAACACTGAAGCAAAGAAATCATTTAATCTTTCCGCAATGGCCTTATCTTCTCTAAGTGCCATTCAGCAGCTAGCCATTCAGCAGCTGAATATGGACCACATTATTTTTAAACAAACTGCCTGAGCTCAACCTTTCTTTTGGAAACTAGTGTATAATGATATTCATTCATCACTAATACTGACCACATCACCATTTGGGAAGAGTAAAGTGACACTCACCACAGAATTCATTAATAAAACATCAATACAGCACTTGAACTGCAGTATAAATCAGTGCTATGGAAATAGTAATTGGCACTGGAGCACTAAAAATGTGCTAAATATTGAAAATTTGCCATGGGCAAGTTTAGAGTCAGATTTCGCATTATGCATAGTAGGTACATAAATAGAAGTACCTGCATAGTGGCTTAAAATTGGGAAAATGTTTGGGTACTTGCCAGGTACTTGTGACTTGAATAAACCACTGTTGGAGACAGGATGCTGGACTTGATGGACCCTTGGTCTGACCCAGTATGGTAATTTCTTATGTTCTTATGAAGGTCAGCTGTTTAGGGAATGATACTGAACATCCTGCACCTAGAAGTACATGAAATATAAATTTGGGCCTACTCAAGTTAGAGGGATTTTCAATTTGAAATGAATCAAATCAAATTGAGAAGCTTGGGAATGGGTGCCAAGGTAGTGGCATGGATTACAAACAGGTTGACTGACAGGAGACAGTGTGTAATGGCAAATGGAACCTACTCTGAAGAGAGAACCATAGTAAGCAGAGGGCCACAGGGATCGGTTTTGGGACCAGTTGTGTTCAATATATTTATGAGCAACATTGTGGAAGAGGAGAAGATAAAGATTTCTATTTGTGGATAATACTAAAATCTGTAACAGAGTGGACATACTTGAATGAATAAAGAGAATGAAAAGTGATTTAAGAAAGCTTGAAGAGTGATTAAAGACTTGGCAGCTGAGATTCAGTGCCAAGAAGTGCAGAGTCATGCATCTGGAGTGCAATAATCCAAAAGAGCTGCATTTGATTGGGGGTAAAATATTAATGTGCATGGACTGGAAGAGGGTCCTTGGGGTGATAATGTCTGCCTATCCAAAGGTGGCAAGGCAATGTGACAAGGCAATAGTGAAAGCCAGAAGAATGCTGGTCTACATAGAGATAGGAATAACCAGTAAGAAAAAGGAGGTGATAATGCCCTTGTACAGGTCCTTCATGAGGCCTCGCCTGGAGTACTGTGTTCATTCTGGAGGCCATATCTTAAAAAGGATAGAGACAGAATGGAGGCAGCCCAGAGAAGGATGACCAAAATGGTGTGGGGTCTATATCCAAAGAATTATGAGGAAAGGCTGAAAGATCTGAATTTGTGCACCCTGGAAGGGAGAAGGTGCAGTAGGGATATGATGCATACATTCAGATACCGAAAAGGATTTAATGATATGCAAACTTTGAATCGTTTTTGTTGGAAAGGAAACAGTACAAGTAGGGGTCATGAAATGAAAATCCAGGGGAGAAGACTCAGAACTAACATAAGGAAATATTTTTTCACTGAGAGTGTGATGATGGATGCCTTGAATGCCCTTCCGGAAGAGGTGGTGAAGACAAACACAGCAAATTAATTCAAAAGGGCATGGGATAACACTGTGGATCCCTAAAGGCTTGAGTATGATAATGAAGAAAAGGGTGCATGGGATAACCTGCATGGAATTACAGTTAGTACCCTTAACCAGAAGGCATGGGTGATTACTACCCTTAACTAATTAGCCTTGATGTTTTAGACAGAGCTGCAATTAGGGATGTGCAGAGGGATGCCATAAGTTGCATTCAGGATTCGTATTCATCGGGGGGGGCAGATACGTTGCGTTCAGCAAGGGGGGCCCCCGATACGTTAATTATTTGTTTCCCGGCTAAAATTAAATTAACTACAACCCCCCACCATCCTGACCCCCCCAAGACTTACCAAAACTCCCTGGTGGTCCAGCGGGGGGTCCGGGAGCCATCTCTTGCACTCACACCCTCGGCTGCCAGTATTCAAAATGCGCCAATAGCCTTTGGCCTACTATGTCACAGGGGCTACCGGTGCCATTGGTCAGCCCCTATCACATGGTAGGAGCAATGGATGGCCAGCGCCATCTTGTGCGTTTAGGGTCTGAGGTATTTATATGTTGACACTGAGAATAAAACTTCTACGGCCAAGTGCAAAAGCAAAGAGAATTAAAGCAGCATTGTCTGAATTATCAGGAAGGCTGCTGTTGCATTCATTTTGCTACTGACTTGTTTGTAAGTATGCTATTCTTTTTTTTTTTTTAATATATCTTTTATTGGAAACAAAGGGATGACAAAAATAAGTGTGATGAACAACCAACTGGGTAACTAGGGGTGCACATAGGAAAAATGTAATTTGGGTTGCTTTGTTCTTTTTATTCATCCCATTGTTTTGTTTTTTATAATTAATTAGGTTTGCAAAATGCATAAAAGTCATATTACATGCAAACTATTTTTATGCTTATAAGAACAATTTTAACCAAATAAAACATTTACTTGTATAAAGTAACAAAACAAACCAGAACAAATGCACATCCCTATTCTGAAAATTCACTGTGGCACTCCTGAAAATCAGATGAGTTAGATAAGCCTCTATGACTAGTTTATGACTGATCCAAGTCCCACAAACTCTTAAAATAATTCTTTTTGCTAACTTTGCTGTTGTTACTGGATTGTGAAATCTTTTTCAAAGGCTGACATCCACCATTAACACATTTTGCATAATAACCATTGCAGAATAACTTTATCATTTAATTATTGATATATACAAGGACCGAGGATACTAGGGTGGCACATGGAAACATTTTTTTGTTTTATTTTCTTTAACTTGCTTTTCATTTTGTTAGATTTTTTTTTGCATTCTTTCATTTATTAGCAATATTCCATGTAAAGCCCCTTTCTCTGTTGGGCAGTTCATCGTTTTATGTAAACCGGAGTGATTTGTAATTCTCACAAGAACTTCGGTATATAAAAATTAAAAATAAATAAATAAATAAATAAATATTGAGGTCCATATTCAAACCCTGTAGCCAGATAACTCACAGCTTATCTTGTTAAAGTTCAAATTTCCGAATATTGGGCCACAAATTTGGTTAGATTTTGGTCGTATAAATCATTAGCCAGCTAAAATCTAGCATGATAAAGAAGAGGCATCCGGGAGCATTCTGGATCAGGACTGAGTTGTCTGGCTAACTGAGCTGTTTTTGTTTGTATCCAGCTAACTTTAGCCAGATAACTTTACGACTGCCTCAGAACAGCTGTAAAGTTACCTGGCTAGGTTATGAAGCCAGATAGCTGCTATATTAAAAAATATATAGAGAGAGCTGGCTAAATGACATTGTATGTACATAAATAAAAATTGCCCTGTGGGCCTGTAGGCAAATAACCAACCCGGCTTCAATAATTCATAACTAGCCCTGCCGGGCCGTGCACCCAGCTAAACCCTGCCAAAGAGTTAAAAAACGTGGAGCCACAGATGGGCTCCTACCCCGCTCCTTCACTGTTTTTTTTTTTTTAATTGTAATAAGCTGCCCTCCTGCTCCCTCTTCCCACCCTCTTCTACTTGCAACCTCAGGCACAGAACCCCTCTCCCCCCTCTCCCCCCTCTGGACCCTGAGAACTCCTACTGGAAGCAAGGTAGTCAAATACACGCTGCAGGGGCTTCCAGCACTACTCTGACAGCTGGTTAATACAGGCAAGTTTCTTCCGCAGGAAGTTTATCCCACTGAAAATCCGGGCCAAGTTATTCCGCTAACTTTAGCTGCATAACTTGTCCGCTTGCCGGCTTTCTGAATGTGTCCCCCCCCCCCCCCCCCCCAAAATAAACACCAAAGCAAAATGAAAAAGAAAACAGGACAAGGAAAAGTTAGGGCCATCTCTCGGCCGATAACCTCCCAGCGTCGCCAACATTTAAAAACAGAACTTCCCCAGGTTGTCTCCTCCCTTCATCCTTCCCAAATGCCTCTTACCTATTCCGTGTAGTCTTCAAAGTCAAAATGGAATTAGAGCGATTTCCAGGCACTCCTACCCCACTGTCTTCTATTTTCAAAATGGCGCCAGCCGTTCCTGAGGACAGAACCATTTTGAAAATGTGACTTGTCAGGGCAGGGACAACTGGGGATCATTCTTGCCTTGTTTTGACTTTTGAGATCTCATGGATGGGATAAGAGGCATCCAGGGTTGGGGGACAGGGGAAGGCCCAGGAAGGGTTCAGTTTTTAAAATGTCAGTGGTGCTGTTGGTTTTGTTTCTGAAACAAAAGGAAATAATAAAAAAAACCCCAAAACAAGCCTGATTCTTGATGCATTTTTTTCTAGTGAAACAAAATGAAATGAGAAATTTTGTTGCGTTTTTCATTTCATTACAAAGCAGTTGAGCATCCCTAAAGGTTACAGCATATGCCCTTTTTATGAGAGGATGATGAGAAAATTATATAATTGGCCGATGCCCTTTATAGCAAGAATACTCATGAGAAAAACAATTGGCATTATTTCAATTCTGAAGGTTCACGCTATATAGGATAATTTTCTCATGGTAGCCCACAAATGCGATACATGTTACTGGGATCAAAAAGAATTCCCAGTGTTTACTTCTGGCCAATCTTCACAAAACTCAGTTTTGTAACACCCTTCACATGAAGAAGAAAGTATTTATATGAACCACTTGTCTGTCACAGTCTCAAGCTTGTTATAGCAAAGTTTTCGGAAAACAGTAGCTGATGATATGGTGTGGGTGATCAATTGATACCTGCATGATTTGGTACAGCACTGAGTTTTAGGCCGAGAAAAGATCCTCCGTCCCATCCAGTCTGCCCAGTTATCCTGTCACACTGCGAAGGTTACATCCCAGCTGCCAGCCGCAGTATGGCCATCTGCAAGATTTCTCCTTATTGAGGGCAGTCTTGTTTTTCTCTTTCTCCTTGGTATTCCCCTACCTTTGTTAGTGCCCTCTAGAACCCGCCTCTAAAACCATAGGGGTATATTTTCCACTTGTGCGTGCCACATCCATGGGCACACGCTTCCCGACGCGCACACATAGACGCGCCGATTTTCTACAATGCACACGCTGGTGCACACATGGTGGAAAATCCATAGGCCGCACGCACATGCGTGCCAGATTTTATTATCCGTGCACATATGTACGGGGGGCTTGCACAAGGGGGGGGGGATTTTTGCAATTTCTGCGCCGCAATGCATTCTGGCCTTCCCTAGTTCCCTCCCAGTCCCTGCCCCCCTATCTAACTTCCCTTCTCCTTCCCCTCTCCTCCCCACCTCCATTGTAAAATGTGCATGGTGCGCACAAGGCCTGGCCACGTGCGAAAACCCCTGTATATGCAGAAGTACCAGGCCTCTCTAAAGGGGCGAGCAGAGGGGCGTGGTCTGGGTGGGGAGGGGCAGGGGCGGGGAGGGCAGGACGGCACCATTAGCCGCTGTCCCAGGGAAGCGTGCGGGCCACTGCCGGCACGCAGAGGTTAATTCAACTCCAACCTGAAGTAAGTAGAAAAACCCAAACCTAATAGTTAGATAGGGGTAGGGGTCGGGGAGGAGAGAGGAAAAGGTATGAAGTTTAGATAAGGGTATATACGGAAATTCCTTCCCTGTCTGCTCCTTAATTGGAGTGGACTGGGAGGGAACTAGGGAGCCCTACTCGTGTCATGACGTGTTGCTTTGTAAAACTCCCCCCTGCGTGGGCGAGTCGCGGGCTGCCCGCACATGTGCACGTGGATTTTAAATAGCAGTGTCCATGTGTCCAAGAGACATCCTTTCACAACTTTAAGAAAGGAGTCAAGACATGGCTTTTCCGACAGGCCTACCCTGACACAAACCAAACTTAATTTCTCCCCTGATCCCCTCCCCTCCTCCCCTGGTCACCTCCCTCTAACCTCGACACCCAGCCACCACCCTACCCCCCCCCCTTTTGTCCCTTTGCCCTCTACACCCCTAGCATACCTTTGAAGAAACTTTATCCCAGCAAATACCACCTGTTTCAATTGTTCCATAATTCTATTTAGTTAAGTGATTCCAGTACATTAGTCATCTGTACATAGTATCCCTCTTTTCTGCTTTATTCTCTCCCTTTACCTCTGTTAACTTTACCTCTCCCCCCTTCCCCCCCCCCTTTCCCACCCACCTCCTATCCCTTCCCCTCCCTCCCCCCCCCTCGCCCTGCCCCTCAGCCTACCCTCCCTCCCCTACCCTCCCTCAAATCTCTATTCCTTGGTTTCATTTATTGTTTATTTTGTTGTATTTTGTTGTTTTTGTTTTTGCTCTTGCGTTAGTAATATCATACTGTTTTATTGTCATATTGTTATACTGTATCTCCCACCTGAGTTCATTGTAAACCGGCATGATGTGCTTCACGAATGTCGGTAAATAAAAGTTAATAAATAAATAAATAAATAAATAAATGTGTGTGCGGCCATCGGATTTTATAACATGCACGCGCCGGCACCCCGATGTTATAAAATCAGCGCGTCCACGTGCAGGCATTGTGAACCGTGCGCACATAGATGCACGTGCGCGGGTCTTAAAATCGATCCCACAGTGTCACAATTATTTCATGCTTCAAATATATGCACATACAGAGTAAATACATGGAGCAAATATGTGAAAATATTTGATTGTGCTTTTGGAGTAGTAATATATGATATTTTATAAACTGTGCAGCTTCTGCCATTAACCTCTGCACATCCACTTACATGAAAAAATGCTGGACTACAGAGATGTGCATTTATTTTTAAAACAAATGCAAAAAATGCAACAAATGAGGCCATTATGGAATGGAATGAACAGAAAATAGCCTCCAATGAAAATATCAGAAAAATTTCAGGAATTTTGTATTCATTGAATAAAAGAAAATAGCCAGGCCCCAGAGCCTAAGCTCAGAGCCCAGCCTGGGCCTAGGTTTCAGCACAGAAACCAGGCCTCAATGCTGGGTCTAGGCTCCAGTTCCAGCCTTGACCATGCCCTCTGTGCCGGGCCTCAGCCTTGGTGCCAAAACCAAGACTCAGCATTGGGCTTCAGTGCTGGGCCTGGAAGACTCTAAGGATGAAATAATTGAACGTGCTACCCTTCTGTTCTCATTTATTTCTGAAAATGAATTAAGGGCCTCATTTTCTAAAGTATCGCAGGGCTGCGATACTTTAGGGAATGAGGGGCGGGGGCCGAAACGAGGGGTGGTCCTGCGCTAGCCGGCAGCGATCGCACCGCCGTGGTGCGATCGCTGCTGGTTTCGCACCCAATAGCGCCACCATAGAAGGTGTAGCTATTGGGCGTGAACTAGGACACAAAAAGCGCCTTACCTTTTCCTCGTCCGCGGCGTCTTCGCAGGGTCGGCCCCGGTGATGCCCCGACTCCTCCTCTTCCGGGGCCGACTCTACCCCCATCTTGGTATCGCACGCGATAAGGGACTTTTCGCGTGCGAAACGTCCCTTATCGCGTGCGATCCGTCTGGAAAATAAGGCCCTAAGTGAGGTAATGAGAAGGAATTTTAAGAATATCAATGTTGGTTTCTATGGGGAAGAGGTTCGAATATATCCAGACCTCGCCAGAGCCACCCAGGAAAGGAGACGGGATTCCCTAACTTTGAAATCACAGATTGTTGCTTTGGGTTTTTCTTTTGTCCTAAGATACCCCTATAAGTGTATCGTTCGTTCCTAAAATGAATGCTTCATTTTTTTCCTCCCGGAACAACATAAATCCCTTATTAATGCTAGGAGTCTATGTCTTTTGTCTCCTGGCAATCTTTAGGTCAGAAGAGTTATAAGTAAAGGGTTGCCAGTGCCACATTAAGCTGATTTCCTGTAATGCTACCTTATATCTCCCTTAAAATGATGTGCCCTTTTGTTTCATAAGTTTACTTGAATAGGAAAAGCTTATTTATATTGTATTCTTAGAAAATTTTAATTTCTTTATGTGTTTCATGCTATTTTCATTTACTTATAGTAAGGATTATTCCTACTTGTATAAGCTAAAATTAATAAAAATAAAATTAAAAAAAAAAGTGCCACTAGGTCATGTTTTCTGCCTTCTATACTTTTAGCAGCTAAGGATCCTTAATGCTTATCCCATGCCTTTTCTGTTCCCCTTTTTCAGATAGTAGCATAGTAAATGAGCACAGATAAAGAATAAAAATGCTCATCCAGTCTTCCCAGCAAGGTGTTTAGAGTTGAACCTGTCACTATGTGCAGGTTATCGCATGCTTCTCTATAGAGTTGTATCTGCCGCTCTGTGTAGGTTACCCCATGTAGAAATTTTACACGAAAATTACCACCGGTTATCTTGGTTCTTCATCGCTTTCCTTAGCTACTAGGGAGCCTCTGTGTTTAATCTATGCTCTTTTGAATCCTGTTACCAGGGAGGGCATTCCAGGCATCCACCATCTTTTCTGTTAAAAAGTATTTTCTGACCTTGTTAGCCACCTCCACATACTCTGGGAGAATGTTCCACTCTTCCTGACATTTCTTCTCATGGAGCCTCATGTCATGACCCATTGTTCTAAACTTCCTTTCCCTTGAAACAGGTTTGCTTCTCGTGCATTGTTAATACCTTTCAGATACTTGAATGTCTCTGTCATGTCTCTTCTGTCTTGCCTTTCCTCTAGGGAATATGCATTTAGATTTCACAATCTCATAGGGCTTCAACTGTAGACCGTGCACCATTTTAGTAGCCCTTGAGAGGTAATTTTGTAGGAGCCCCCATAAGAAGCTCAGTGAATATGCGCATCAGAAGCACCAATTTTCAAAGCAAACTTTTCAGAAAAATGTATGTGCCTACTTTTGAAAATCCAAAATTATTATTATTATTATGATTTATTACCCACATAGTCCACTATTCATGGCGAATTACATAAAAACATTCATAATTAAGAACATAGAAAATAAAAATGATCAAAACTATCAGCAAATTTATCTACATAAATAGTTCTCATATCATAAATATCCATTTACTACCTTGGTCCTTCAAATACTTGTTGAAATAAGTGTGCCCTTTAACTGTTTCCTGAAAACCTTATAACAAAAGAAGAAGCGTAATGAAGCTGGCAGAGTTTTCCTAAAAGTGGGGCCCCACTACTGAAAAAGACAATTCCCAGGCCTCATCCAATTGTACTAATTTTGGAGATGGCCCTTCCAGCAAACCCTGACTGCTTGACTGCATTGTGCATGAAGGCTGATGGATTTGCAAAGCGGCATGGATGCATAAAGAGCCAAACTATTTATTTAACACCATATGTATAATAGTAGCTACCTTAAATGTTACTCACCACCCAACCGGGAATGAAACAGAGACTTAGACACCAGCGTTGGGATCCCTAAAATGAGTTCCGGTAAAGCTTCAAGCAGCTTGCGTGCGAAAATTCAAATCGCTCCCCAGCTTCCTTCACTGGGAAAAGTTACTTTCGTACAGAACACAGGCATGCAGGTTAATCAGCTTATTGAGTGGGCACTCTTAGGACAAGCTATTTCCATTAAGCAGCTTGTTATAAAGCACTTTTTTACAGAAATGGTTTGGAAAGTGAGCTTCCCGAAAATCTGTGTGTGATTCTGTTGTGGAGGTCATTCGTAAACTCCCCACGTTGTTTGCAATTCTCAAGCTCAGCCAGGTTTGCTATCCCTGGGAGTGGGGAACATGAAATAGATCTGTGGCTTTGGGATCTGCTGGGCAATTATGACCCAGATTGGCCGCTGTCGGAGACAGGATGCTGGGCTCAATGGACTCGGTTCCTTATGTTTGGAGAAATTGTCATTCGTGTAGGAAGGAATTGGATTCTATGCAGCTTGTGATATATATTTACAGGATCAGCAGAAGAGTAATTATTCGGAAATGCTATACAGGAGTTTTCCCAAACACGCAAGTCATTTACTGTTTGGGAATGATCTGGAGTCAAAAGATCATGGAGCTCTTCATCTTTGGAGAAGTTTTGTTGGTAAAATAACGGGCATAACAGCAGCACAAATCATCCATTTTCCTTCAGGCGTGGCTATGTGTAAATCAGTGCACCAGAAGGATTTCCCCCATGGTTTGGCTTTTAAGTGAAAATAACACTGCCATGGCAAAACCTACTCTGCATTTTACCACAGTGATTCATTTTTTGCTCATCCTCATTAATGTTGCCACAGATTGTTGCAAGGGTGAGGGCTTTTTGTTGTTGTTAAACTTTCACATGTTCATGTTAGGGATCAGTGCAGTAACTAGAACACTGCATTACAGGCAGGGTCAGATTAACCTGTTAATTTCCCCCCCTAGGTGTGAGAGTTGGGGCAGGAGCTGATCAGGGAGGGGTAAGGGGGGAAGATGCCATGGTTCCTCTCTAAAGATGCATCATGATGAAAGGGGAGCCACTTCTTCCGTCCTGGTGACAACTTCTTAAGGAGGGGCTTCCCATCTCACTCACCCCCTTAAAGGTACAGGGGCGGCACGTGCAAGGCTGCCCAAAATCGGCAACCTGCGCACGCCGAGCCTGCCTCCGTTCCCTCCAAGGCCGCTCCGATTTCGGAGCGGCCTCGGAGGGAACTTTCCTTTGACCTCCCTCCACCTTCCCCTCCCCTCCCTTCCCCTACCTAACCCACCCCCCGGCCTTATCTAACCCCCCCTATCTTTATTGTACAAGTTACGCCTGCTCGAAGCAGACATAAGTTGCGCACGTACCCCTTTGAAAATCTGGCCCTTAGGGAATAGCCACTGCTATTAATTGCATCAGTAGCATGGGATCTTCTTGGTGTTTGGGTAATTGCCAGGTCCTTGTGACCTGGTTTGGCCTCTGTTGGAAACAGGATGCTGGGCTTGATGGACCTTGGTCTGACCCAGCATGGCAATTTCTTATGTTCTTATGTACTTTAAAAAAATAAAGGTTGATTCACAATGAGAAAGAAAATTAGGAGGGAAGAGTGGGCATAGAGGAATAAAAATGTGGGCAACATAGTTTCTGGACTCTTCTAATAGCTATGTAGTTTACATACTTCTGTCTTGAGTTTGGTATTGCTTCCAGTTTTGAGTTTATTTATCTGAAAAAGAAGAATGTATATACTGTATCTATATTTATATTTTTACACTATGGGGCAATTTTCATATATACCAGAATAGTTGCAAATTATGGAGGTTTTGCACTAATTTTCAAAAGGCAAGCAGTTGCCATGTAGACTCAAGTTGGGCCTGATTATTGCCACCTATATCTATACCCAACTAATTCTGATCTGTGTCAGTGGGCATGCACATGCATGTCAGTGATGCTGGACACGAGATCTGTCTTCAAACTTCTTGAACTGGAGGCAAAAGAGGTATAAAAAGAGACAGACTACTTAAAGATAGGAAAATAGGGTTGTGGAGAGAAAATGTTTTTGCTTTGTATTTGTCATTTAGAGAGTCTTTTTCTATGCATATTTTAGTTTGTTTAAGGCTGAATTTTCAAACACATTTGCCTATGTAAACGTGCTTTTTGAAAATTAGCCGTGTGGCTATACATATAAAAGTACTCACGGAAGCAGTTTCACCGGTACTTCTGCAGGTATTTGAAAGAGAGTGTAGAATGGGAAACCATTTACGTGCTAGGGATGTGCAGACAAAAAGTTTATGTTCATAAGTCGATAAGTTGAAGGTGAGGGTCAATTTCGGTCAATATGGACATATGGAGAATTCCATAAGTTGAGGGTCTGTCCATACGTTCACCGGTTCCCTAAATAAAAATTTAAACCCCTCACCCTCCTTAATCCCCCCCCCAAGACTTACCAAAACTCCCTGGTGGTCCAGCGGGGAGTCAGGAAGCCATCCCTGTATTCCTTTGCGAGGAGCACGTGACGCGGACGTCATGTGGTCCACAGCGCCTCCACTCCGGGACCCCCGCTGGACCCAACCGGAACTTTTGGCCAGCTTGGGGGGGCCTCCTGACCCCCCCAAGCTGGCCAAAAGTTCCGGGAGCGGAGGCGCGGTGGAACACGTGACGTCCGCGTCACTCCGACGTGACGCGGATGTCACGTGGTCCACCGCGCCTCCGCTCCGGGACCCCCACTGGACCACCAGGGAGTTTTGGTAAGTCTTGGGGGGGTCAGGAGGGTGGGGGGTTTAAGTGTTTATTTAGGTTCAACGTATTCAACATAGCTATGTTGAATAAGTTGGAAATCGCGATCGTTGCGCCTCATCACTTTTTTTAAGTTAAAAAAAAAAGTTGCGTTTTACATATGCGTTCAAAACGAATGCACACCCTATTACGTGCACACTTTGATTTTTGAAAGCAAGTGCCTCCTTGTAGATGGACACATTTGCATCTGCTTCCAAGTGTAAATGCGCACATTTTCTAAGCAGATTTGTGCATTTAAGTCTGCTTTGAAAGTTAGGGCTGAAGTGCATGTGTACTTTCAAGTTCCTTTCCTATCTCCTTTGGTGCTAAACAGTAAAATTGCCTCCCAGCCCGGGAATTCCCCATAATTTCCCCAACCTTCTCAGGGCTCTCTTGCCCCCTTCCTGGGTCTGTAAAGCAGAAAGGGGAGGGGAATGTTTCCCAGACACTCCTGCCCGTGGGTCCCAGTTTGAAAATGGGGCTGGCCATATGTTGGCACCTCTCAGGATCTGACTTCCCAAAATGAAAGCAAATAAAAACTTTCAGAGGGTTTTTTTTTTCATTTTGTCTTTAAACGAAATAAAATGCAGGTGTTTTGTAGCATTTTTCATTTTCTTTATCATGCTAATTTTAATGCTAGTAAATCAACACAAAACTTATTTGCATGTATAGCCCCAAGCTAGCATACACAAAATATAATTTGTGGCTGGGAGTTTAAAACGTTCACTGGTTTAAAACTGTGGTCAAGCAGACAGTAAAATAAACTGGGCTTAGGGGATCCCAAGATGAATTTCATTACTGGACAGGGACAACTGTTTCCCCTCTGTGAATGGCTTCTCCTGCACAGCAATGGTTTCACTGGCAGCCTCCATCTCAGCGAAATCCAAACCCTGGAATAAGCAAGTTCATATCTGAGATTTGATGGTTGCAATAATGCCAAATGTATTTAACTAAAAAAAAACGGGTTTCTTCACAAAAATCAAACCACAAGCTTCCACCGTAAACATGCAGACAGTAGCAAAACTAGTTTTAGCAGCAAAACAAATTCCTTAGTACCCAGAATTTGTTCCTGGTAAAATTCAGTACAGTACATCAGTAGTAGTACAAAGCACTCACTCAGCTCTTGCAGCTGAAATAAAGGTTCAGATTTCTCTGAGGCAGGCTGTGCCTTCGGTTTTCCCTATGATTCCTCCCTTCTCTTCCGAAAAGAAGCTAGGCCTTAAGCCTAGGAGCAGTTGAACTGATTTACTCCCCCTCCATGATAAAAGGTTGCCTCCACTAGTTTCTTCACCAACGGACAATGCTGTAGGAAACTACAAGCTAAGAAAAGCACAGATAAAAAGGGCATACACTCATGGCAACCCTTTAAACCCAGCAGATGTCATCAAGAAAAATGCACAACCTATTCCCTCTCTACTGCATGGAAAAACAGACTATTGTGCTCTATAGGTAGAGGTTAAGTGATTTTCAGGTAGCGGTTAAGTATTGACAAGTTGTGACCATTAATATCAATTAGTAACATTAGTTGCTGTAATGCCTAATGTTAACACACTTTACCACACTGGCCTCTTGAATGATTAAGACTGAAAATCGGCACTAACTTAGTCTTAGTTGATGTAGTACATTTCAAAAAGTTTAGGCCGTATTTTAAAAGGGTTACGTGCGCCGGGCCTATTTTCAAAAGGCCCAGCGACACAAGTAATGTCCCAGGATGCGTGTAAGTCTAGGGGCTTGCAAAAAGGGGTGGGGAGGGGCCAGTGGCCTCCAACAGAGCGGCCATTGCTGCTCTGTTGGAGGATTGCACGCCTGCCCAGAGGCAGGCACAAAAGCTAAGATAAACATTTGGGGGCGGTTAAAGTAGGGCTAGGAGGAGGAAAGGTTAGGGGAGGGGGTGGGAAGGTCAGGTTAGGGGGAAGGGAAGTTCCCTTCCAGGCCGATTTCGGAGTGGCCTGGTGCCATTCCGGAGGAAGGCAGCGCAGTTCGGCGCCTGGCGAGCATGTTATAAAATCAGGCGTATATGTGCATGCGGCGGGTAGCGTGTGCACATGTAGGCCGTGCGTGCTTCTTTTAAAATCTACCCTTTAATTATTAGTGTAGATTTTGTTACAGCAGTGCAGCATTTATTTTATGTTTTTATGACTGTGATGATTTTGTAAATAATGTACTTTGTATTTTATCTTGTTTTTTTCTTTTATTCATAGTTTAAGTCTTAATTATATGTTTTTATTCATTATGGGGTAGATTTTAAAAGCCCTGCGCGCCGACGTGCCTATTTTGCATAGGCCGCTGGCGCACACAAAGCCCCGGGACTCGCGAAAGTCCCTGGGCTTTGCTTGGGGGGGGGGGGGGGGGGGGGGGGGGGGTGGTGGGGGCAGCGTGGCATTCCGGAGGCGGGGCAGGAGGCGTGATGGCATTCCGGAGGCGGGGCTGAGTGCTCTGGCACAACGGCCTGTGCCGGGGCAGGGAGCCGGCGACAGGCGTAACTCAATGAAATAAGGTAGGGGAGGGGGATTTAGTTAGGGCTGGGGGTGGGTTAGATTGGGGAAGGGAGGGAAAGGTGGGGGGGGGGGGGGGGACCAAAAAAAAGTTCCCTCCGAGGCCGCTCCGATTTTGAAGCGGCCTCGGAGGGAACCGAGGCAGGCTGTGCGGCTCGGCGCGCGCAGGCTGCTGATTTTGCGCTACCTTGCACACGCTAACCCTGGATTTTAAAAGATACGTGCGGCTACACGTGTATCTTTTAAAATCCGGCGTACTTTTGTTCGCGCCGGTCACACGAACAAAAGTACGCGCGCACGTGCTTTTTTAAAATCTGCCCCTATGCGTTTATGAAATCCGCTGTGAATCTTCAAATATGTGGAATAGACATCTCTTAAATAAATTAATAGATAAATGTTGGGAGGGTGAAAGCCAGACTGCGGTCACAGCTGCATTTTAGCACCAGCTCGGTGCCTGACTCAGTGGTGCTGAAACACATCAGTCTCAGGATGTTGGTACTTTGTGAGAAAGGATTGTTTTTCCACTTGCTAGAAGAACAGGTGGTACTGTGCATTGCTGAGAAAAGCATCCTGTGCATTCCTCGAGATATTGATACATAATCCTCTATTTAATGAATCTAGTGGACAACTTATTTTCCAAAGAAAAAAGTAAGAGTTGTGACAACGCATGCCGAAGTACTGTAGATTGTGGGTCGTGCGCATATATATGAGCATTCCTTAAGAACCTCTTTGAAGTAATTTTTATATTATCGGGTAATCCCTTGATTTATTTATAACCCATGTTTGTAAGACTATTGCCATTGTTAGAGAAGACAGATTCCACCATGTCTCTCTGTTACTCTCTTTAAAAGGTCATTGGGTAGATGAAGTGTTGACCTCTATATTCCAAATCTTCATGATGATTTCACGGGAATGAGTAATATTAAATAAAGAAAGGAATCATTTTCACAAATATATAATACAGATACTCTCAGGAAAATTCAATAATTTCTTACAAACTCCACTTTTATATGTCACCTTTTGTGTATCCTTATGTTTACTGGAAACTGAGACACAAATATCGTAGGAATTTAACTATAAATTTGATTGTCGCCTTGAGACCAGCTTGGTAAAGACAGAATATCAAGTGTTTATGAATAAATAAGTAAATAAATAAGAACATAAATAAATAATATCCATGATTTTCTTGCTGTTTGTAATATGTCAAATCATTTAATTATTTTCAGTTTTTGAGTAATTATTGCATATTAGAACATCTGGCAATTGGCATTGCATTTTATTCTTGAACTTCAGTATTCTTTGGCCAGTATTTCTAGTTTAAATATTGTTAGTTTATTCTTAGACCTGGTTGATCTGATTTCCTTATCAGTGGCAGTGGGGAATTCAAAATGGTCGTTCTGTATTTTCGACAAAGAAATGATCATCATCCTATTGCTTGCTCTCCCTGCAGAAGTTGGATCTGTCCCACTGCAGTTCAAAAGGATGCATCTTCCTCTCCCAAGCTTTCAAACACTGGCATGTGGGCATACTTGCTAATTATAAATCGCACTGATGCATACGAATGTCTGCAAAAACCAGCCATAAAGCAGAATGGTCAGCTCTTCCTCTTCTGAAGGAGATTTCTTCCGCCGAGACCAAACACTGTGTGTCTTTCCACGCTGAGCTCTTAAAATATCCTGACTTCAGTTCATGCCAGTAGGAAATGAGAGTATACTCCTTGTTCTCTCATCAAATCTACCTCTCAGGAGTCTGCAAATTATGAAGCAGGAATTGGGAGAGCAAATGAAGGAATTTCCAACGCCTTGCCTGCAGAGGCAAGAAGAGGCTTTTCCATTCTTAGCACATTACTGTACTGAGCTGTGGTTCTCTGTTCACGGAAACATGAGAGCACTGCCATCTGCTGGACAGCAACAAGCTTGACAAAGTTTCATTGCATGAGGAAAGTGTAAAGATCCATATTTTCCATGCACTATCTTCATTAAGGATAAGGCTCCACCAACAGGTGCAAGAATAAAGTGAAATTCAAATATACGTCTCTGATACTAATTCAAGCACAGGCTTCATTCAACTTAATGTACTGATGCCACTCTTCCACGAATGATCAGCCTGTCAAAATTAACAGCAATTGGCTCCCAAAAAGATTGTCTTTTCAAAAACAGCTAGGATATTATTTGTATTTGTGCTTTTGGAGTGGTTCTGTTTTTCAAAACATGAGATTCTTTTCAAACAGGAACCGAACACCCGGATTAAATTCAGATTAACCCTTGTCGTCAGGTTGATGAATCTCAGGTTTCGTGATTAATTTTTTTCCTCCTAAGCATTTATCTACTTTTCTGAACACTAAAATATTTCTCTGTACTTGTGCTCACTAATAATTATGTACTGTATGCACACAGGTCTCAGTTCTGGTTAGTTATTTTAAAGATCCTTATATGGATAGTGCTCAGTGCAGAGTATAGACACAAATCAACTGCAGTAATACATCCCTGTGCCCACAATATTGCAGAATCTTATACTGTATATAGGAGCTAAACATAACATAAACATAGTAACATAGTAATGATGGCAGAAAAAGACCATCTGGTCTATCCAGTCTGCCCAACAAGTTTCTTATGGCAGTAATTGCTGCTCTGTGCAGGTTACCCTCAAGCCTTAAGGATAGTAATATTAACAATCGAACCAAGCAACTGTCAAACCCATAACAAAATTACTGCTAGCAACATTTTTACAGGGTGGGCAGTCTTCTTGATAATTCAGACAATGCCACTTGAATGTGCTTTGCTTTTGGACTTGGCTGTAGAAGCAGTCCTGCGCTTTTCCCCTAATGTCTGCGTATCAGTACCCCGAACTGTAAAAGTTATGGGCCTAGCATTGGCTGTTGTCTGAATCCAATTCCCTCCCCCTTCCCCCCAGTTGAAGCAAGGAGTAATGTTGCAATTGGGTCAAAATCTTGTAAGCTACATGATTAAGGGTAGTAAGAACATAAGAACATGCCATACTGGGTCAGACCAAGGATCCATCAAGCCCAGCATCCTGCTTCCAACAGTGGCCAAACCAGGCTACAAGAACCTGGCAAATACTCAAACGCTACTTATTTATTAAATTTCTAAACCATCACTCTGTATTCAATCAATTTTACAAAAACATAGAAACAATCATATAATCATGTAAAATTATAAAATAAATAAATACAATAAGGGGTAGATTTTTAAAAACGCGTACTTTTGTTTGCGCAGCAGGCGCAAACAAAAGTACGCTGGATTTTATAAGATACGCGCATAGCCGCGCGTATCCTCTAAAATCCTGGATCGGCGCGCGCAAGGCTGCCGATCATGGGCAGCCGGCGCGCACCGAGCCGCGCAGCCTGCCTCCGTTCCCTCCGAGGCCGCTCCGAAATCGGAGCGGCCTCGGAGGGAACTCTCTTTCGCCCTCCCCTCACCTTCCCCTCCCTTCCTCTACCTAACCCACCCCCCCGGCCCTATCTAACCCCCCCCTACCTTTAGCCACGCCCCCGGAACGCCCCAGCCCGAAACCACGCCTCCGGGCCCGCCCCCGAAACGCCGCATCCCGCCCCCAAAACGCCGCGTCGTTCGGCCCTACCCCTGACACGCCCCCGACACGCCCCCTTCCAAAAACCCCGGACCTACGAGCGTCCCGGGGTTCTGCACGCGCCGGCGGCCTATGGAAAATAGGCGTGCCGGCGCGCAGGGCCCTGCTCGCGTAAATCCGGGCGGATTTACGCGAGCAGGGCTTTTAAAATCCGCGCGTAAATGAATTAAAAATTAAAAGAAAACTTAAAACACATCTAAAAATGAAAACAGTTTTAAAACCTAAAATCTTTTTTTTTCCTTTTTTTTTCTTTTTATTGCATTTCAATGTTAAAGATACAGAAAACTTGGATAGTTATAATCATATATGTCTACAAAAGCAATTCAAAATTACTCCAAATAAAATTATCATAATATCCATTACGTAAGAAATCAAAAGGAATTAGAGAACATGTAAGCTAAATTAACCTGGAGCAATAATTAGGAAAAAAGCTTTTCCTGAAATACATTCTTGTCTATTTCCACATTTAAACTGCTTTACCCTCTTTAAAACAGTATCTAAGAGTGTGTATCTAAGTAAGCTCAAAGCTGCTCTGGATTGTTAAAGATATATCTAACATATCGGTGCTTTATAAAGCATCTACATGGATACTTTAAAGTAAATTGTGCACCTCTTTCTAATACTTCTTTTCGTAATGCTATAAAGTTTTTATGTCTCAACTGGGTTATACATGTAACATCGGGAAATATTCTTATAGGTTGCCCATAAAAGTCTTGTTTTTGATATTTAAAATGCAGTTTCAACACTGCATCTCCAATAAGAGAGATGTAAATTGAACCAATAATGTAGCCCTTATGTCAATTTTTGCCTCATAAGACTTCTCCATAAAGTCTGTTAAATTCAGGTTTTCTTTACTTTGTTGATTTTTTTCATCATCTTGAGATTGTTGCAAATAATAGATCTTAGATAATGTGGGGATAGAATTTTCAGAATACTTTAAAATATTCTTCAAGTAACTGTTAAACAAATCAATTGGTGTAACTAAATGAATTTTTGGAAAATTCAACAATCTTAGATTAAATTTCCTATTTTGATTTTCTAATAATTCAATCTTCCCTTAATTTTCTTCTGCTGATTTTATCAAATTAGTTTGAATTTTTTGAATTTCTTCAAATTTCAAATCAAAAGAATTTACATTTTTCTCTAGTTTATCTTTTTTTTTTCTGAATATAGGTATTCTTTTTTAAAGTTCTTGACCAGCCATAGTAAGATTATTTATGGACTTTTGCATATTCACCATCATTAAACCCAATTCTTCAATAGAAATTTTTTTGGAACTATAACAGGAATATCCTTAATACCAGATGATTTTACATCCCCTCTTAACTGTTTTAATGTCCCGCCAACTCCTTCAGTTGACGATTGAGACCAATCCTTAAATTCAACATGAGATTGTTCTCCTATATCATCAGATACTTTAGTCAAATTCAAATCATCCTTTTGAGAATTTGTGGATTCTTTTAATAAGGATTGAATTTCTACAGCCTTTACAGATGGAGGGACAGGTTTCTTTGGGGCACCGGGAGTAAGAGATGTTTCGTTGGCCAGGTAGCTCATCTCCTGCTCCTGAGTTGTGATACCAATGGCCCCTTCCTGTGTAGATATAGAAAGAACTTGAAAGCATTCCATGATACTGGGTTGAAGCATCTTATTTGGCATTGAAGTTGAGGAAAAATCTCTCAATTTCGCTTTCCTCTTAGTGTGAGGCATAGCGATTTAGTGATATAGTTAAGGTAACTTTTCAATGCAAAAAATTTACCCAGTCGGAATTGCATACAAGTTACACAATTAAAGTTTGACTTGTACTTAGCTTGCCATTGTTCTCCAAGACCGCAGAATTCAAGCTTTTCGTTCCAATCCATTCCAATCCGGGCTAAGCCGGGCAAAGCCACGTGCCCCTTGGCCGCGCGTGGCTTAACCGTCGCACCGGTATAGGCAAGGTTTTGATGCCTTTCCGGCTCCTCCTTCTTCCGACATCACCGGCTCTGCAACCCAGAAGAGGCAACATTTTACGGGCCTCTCGCCAGCCAGACCCAAAGGCAATGTTCAAGCTGCGGCGGCGTCGCACCATTATAGGCGAGGTTTTGATGCCTATCTGGCTCCTCCTTCTTCCGACGTCACCGGCCCTGCAACCCGGAAGAGGCAACATTTTACAGGCGTCTAGCCAGCCAGACCCAAAGGTAATATACAGGAAAAGGTCCACGGGCCTCTCACCAGCCGGACCCAAAGGCAATGTTCAAGCTGCGGCGGTGTCGCACCATTATAGGCGAGGTTTTGATGCCTATCTGGCTCCTCCTTCTTCCGACGTCACCGGCCCTGCAACCCAGAAGAGGCAACATTTTACGGGCCTCTAGCCAGCCAGACCCAAAGGTAATATACAGGAAAAGGTCCACGGGCCTCTCACCAGCCAGACCCAAAGGCAATGTTCAAGCTGCGGCGGCGTCGCGCCGGTATAGGCGAGGTTTTGATGCCTATCCGGCTCCTCCTTCTTCCGACGTCACCGGCCCTGCAACTCGGAAGATGAAACGTTTTATGGGCCTCTCGCCAGCCAGACCCAAAGTAAATATACAGGAAAAGCTCCACAGGCCTCTCACCAGCCGAACCCAAAGGCAATGTTCAAGCTGCGGCCTAAATCTTTTTATATTTTAAAGTCACCATAATCTGTGAGCCTTAGTCCCTTTTCATTATACAACTTTCATATGCAAGCTCGAACAACCAGGTCTTTTTAAAAATTAGGAAGTCTTTTTGCAATCTTAAGTTAGAGGGGAGTGGATGCCACAATTTATGGCCAGCAGTTGAGAAAGCTCTTTCTTTCACTTCAGTCAAATATGCAGATCATAAGAACATGCCATACTGGGTTAGACCAAGGGTCCATCAAGCCAGCATCTTGTATCCAACAGTGGCCAATCCAGGCCATAAGAACCTGACAAGTACCCAAAAACCAAGTCTATCCCATGCTACTGATGCCAGTAATAGCAGTGGCTATTTTCTAAGTCAGCTTGATTAATAGCAGGTAATGGACTTCACCTCCAAGAACTTATCCAAACCTTTTTTAAACCCAGCTACAACAACTGCACTAACCACAAGAGTTGCCTAATTGCAGAAAAATAGACCCCTATTAGTTTCAGTGTATCCTGCATGGAGTCCTTTATTGGCACTAGGAATTGCAGATCGTCTGCATAGATGTAGTGTACAATGCCCAAGCCTGATAATAATTTACACAAAGGTAACATGTAAATGTTAGAAAGGGTGGTTGAGAGTAAAGACCCTTGTGGTACTCCAGAATCCATTTTTACCTTTTCAGATATGGAGTTTCCCATCCTTACCTGAAAGAAACAACCTTTAAGATAAGAGAGTAGTGTCACCAAGGCTGATATCACTTAATATCTAAATAAGTATATTGTAATCTACAGTATCAAATGTGGCAGATAAATCAAGTAGGATTAAGAAGTAAAATTGTATCTGTCAATGCTAATAACAAAGATTCAGTATTATAAAAGTTTCTAAAAGCAAATTGAGAAGGGTAAAGGACATTATTTGGATCAAGGCAATCTGCTAGTTGCTTCTGTACTACTTTCTCAATGATCTTTGCAAGATGTGGAAGGTTCGAAATAAGACTTATATTATTTAAATCGTTAACATCTAAATTCTTCCTATCAGCAGTAGAGATGTGAATCGGAATCGGAATTGGTTCAGATTCCGGTTCGGATTCACAAGTGGGTTTTTTTCCATCGGGCCCGATCGCGGTTTTGTTTATCGGCTGCGCCCGAGCCGATAAACAAAAAACCCACCCCGACCCTTTAAAACTAACCCCTTAGCTTCCCCCACCCTCCCGACCCTCCCCAAAACTTTTTACAGGTACCTGGTGGTCCAGTGGGGGTCCCGGGAGCGATCTCCCGCTCCTGGCCGTCCTCCCGCTCCCGGGCCGTCGGCTGAGACTAATCAAAATGGCGCCGATGGTCCTTTGCCCTTACCATGTGACAGGGTATCCGTGCCATTGGCCGGACCCTGTCACATGGTAAGAGCACTGGATGGCTGGCGCCATCTTGTGCTCCTACCATGTGACAGGGGCTGACCAATGGCACCGGTAGCCCCTGTGACATAGTAAGGGCAAAGGCTATCGGCGCCATTTTTAATACTGGCAGCCGACGATCCGAGTGCAGGAGGTCGCTCCCGGACCCCTGCTGGACTTTTGGCAAGTCTTGTGGGGGTCAGGAGGGTCCCCCAAGACTTTCCAAAAGCCCCTGGTGGTCCAGCAGGGGTCCGGGAGCGATCTCCTGCACTCGGGCCATCGGCAGCCAGTAATAAAAATGGCCAATAGCCTTTGCCCTTACTATGTCACAGGGGCTACCGGTGCCATTGGTCAGCCCCTGTCACATGGTAGGAGCACAAGATGGCGCCGGCCATCCAGTGGTCCTACCATGTGACAGGGTCTCGAGATCTTCCCCCGGGGGCATGGTCATCTGCCACCAGCCCAAGGATCCACCCACAACTACCTCAAACACTAACACTTGGACTCCTAAGGCTCTGGCCTTTCTCTGCTCAAGCACCTTCAGTCAAGTCTTGTTCCTTGGTGCTTGGATTCCTGTACTGGGACCAGTCCAGGATAATACTATGCCACCTGCTGGCTGCTGTCTCTGAGCTGAGCTATCTGCCCTTGCTGTACTATCTCAAGGCCCGCCTAAATCTTTCCAGCCCCAGCACCCAAAGGCTCAGCCTGAGGGGAACGTGGGCTGGTATAAGTGTTGTATATCTGCTAAGGAGTTAGCAATCTGTTGTGGATCTGCCCCCCAGAGGGGAGGAGTTAGCAGAGTGTTAGTAATCAGCTCCTCCAGAGGAGAGGGGTTAGCAACCTGATGTAGATCTGTTCCTCCAGAGAGGAGGAGTAGCAGTCTGTAATGGAATCTGCTCCCCCGAGGATAGTAGTCAGCAGTTCGATGTACTCCGTAGATGGAGTTAGTGATCTGTTGTGGGTAGGCTCCCCTCAGAGTGACAGTCTGTTATGATACCGCTCTAGTAGTGTAAGGAATGAACACTTAATGTAAATTGGTGAATCCTTGGGCCGATGGCAGATGGCAGCACCCCCAGGAGGATATCCTGAAAGGGACCACCGGCTAGGCTGGAGTATGGAGACAAACACAGATAGTTCTTCATTAGACAGGAAGTAGAACCACCAGAGGTGGCAGTAGTGAGCTGATGTGCATGGCAGGGCTGAAGTCCTTCAGATATTGGAATTGCGATCTCTGGATTGCTGAGCTGTAGAGAGAGACTATAGGTAGTGAGTAGACAGGGTATGCTGGATACATAACCAGTAGTAGATGATACACTCACAATTGTAGATATCTGTAATGGCTTCTATGCAACAGAGAGTCTTCAGTATATTCAGGAACAGGAGCCGTAGGCGAGTACTGGTTCCTATATGCAGTCTGGAACAAGAACTCACAATATCTGTGTATGAAATGGCTTCTGGACTAGAAGAGAGTCTTTGGAGGGTTTTAGGAACATAGGCCCTTGTGGAGCGAGTACCGGTTCCTATCTGCAATATGAAATAGTAATGCACCAGTTATAGGTATGCGATAGCTTCTGAGATTGAAGAGAGTTTTTGAAGGGTTTTAGGAACATGGGCCCTCGTGGAGCGAGTACCGGTTCCTACCTGCAATCTGCAAATATAACTCACAATCTCCGTACCTGCGATAACGTCTTAGACAGAAGAGAGTCTTCAGAGATTAGGAACATAGGCCCTCATGGAGCGAGTACCGGTTCCTATCTGTAACAGAACTCACAGTGTTCACGTCTGCAATCGCTTTCAGGCAGTAAGGAGTCTTCTGAGCATTCAAGGATGTAGGCCCTTGAGTACCGGATCCCGTCTTAGCAATCTGAAATCAAGAAGAGAGAGCGGGGCCCCTGAGGAGCAGGTACCCGTAGATAAGTTTGTGGAGGCAGAGCAGCAGAGAGAGATGTTCTCCTTCCCTTGCTAACTTGATTTGTAGTTGCAAGTAAAGACCTTTTAAGTTGGAAGCGGATGACGTCACTACGGGGGAATGCCCCTGAGGTTCACACCCTTGCTGGTACAAAGTCTGGAGCACACACACGCGCCCTTACATCATCAGGAACATGGCAGATCCGCAGCGTCAGGGCAGCCCGGGGATTCCGGGGAGAAGCGGCGAGGAGAAGCCGCAGCAGCATCTGTCCGTCAGACCCGAAGGTAGAAAGGGTGGAGCGAGGGCAAGAACAGGCACGAACGCAACAATAGGTGAAGCTCCAGTGGCCTCTAGCTTCAGCTCACTTCACCTGCTGACAGTGGGGACCTGTAGGCCCTCGCCTGTGGGTTGCATCAACCCCACCTCAGCCCAAGAATCCATCTCCAGCGCAACAAATGTCTTTGCTATGTGTCTAATCTTCTTCCCTAGATTTTGAAAATTCTTCTGTGCTTCAATGATACCATTTCTAGCAAGTTCAGTGGTCCCCAGTTGGATGATATTGGAGTGTCTTCCTTCTTCTGCAATTGCATTGACTATCTGGTTGGTATTCTTACTGGCTGAGGATGCTGGAAGTTATTTATCTCTTGTATCCCTATTAAAATGATTTCCCAGATTGGTTCCTTTGATGACAGAGTCTCCCAGGAGAAGCTTCCTTTTATGACATTTAATAATGTTTAAGGGTTTCTGGGTACACTGGGTGACTACATCCCTTTCAGACATCACTTCATTTTCTATTGATGGAGCTTCTTTAATATCCAATGCAGAAAAGGTATTATGAAAGGATAACAGCGGGGAGAGTGAGTGTCTCTTCATCTGAGGTCTTATTCCGCCAGAGCCTACTATAATCCATTTATTTCTGGTTTCTGAATCCTGGTTGTCTGACTTCTCTGTGGGAGTGGGAGTGGGTATTCAGGATGCTACACAAGTGTGGAAATTAAGTGTTGAATAGTCATATGTCTTGCTCTACAAGAGCCCACTGTATACCATTTATTCTTGAGTTTCTGAATCCTCAGTGAGACATGGGGAGATATTCTGGATATTGCAAGAAAAGGGAGGTTTGTTGAAACCTGAACAATTCCTCTTTCAAATTAGTCACCTGCTTTTTCTTTGCAGATAGCTGAAAGCAAATTGAACGACCATTAAGTCTTCAAACGGTAGGCCTTAGGATGTTAGCACCATAAATATTACACTGAATAAAAGACATTCTGTTAATAGTGATTAATTTACAAAATGATAGATTGGTACTTAGGTATTATATTATTCACTTAACCTAACTCCATGGAAGAACTTTTAAAGAAAATAAAACCCTGGGGTGATGAGCGTGGGGTATGATGGGAGGGAACAAACAACCTGGAAGCTGCATCAAGACACGGTAGTGTTCAAACATGTGTTAAACAGTGTATATCATGCAATAGAGCACTATTGTGGTGATATCAAGTGATATATGTGATATTTTGCATCTCACTGCCCTTCTACCCTGCCCTATTACAATGACCTTCTTTACATGAATAATGCAAATGCATGCAAAGAAGGTGTTGTGAGCGCAGAGGTGTGGTCGCTTTCTCAGTGAGATTGCGAGCCCCTGGACCATGGCATGGCTCAGGGAGGAGCCCCAAGACACACACCATGGGAAGTGAGAGTGTTCAGGCATGAGTTGGAGCTGGAACAAGGCTGGACCATCAGGAACTGGAACAAGGCAGGCTCAGCCCTCCACTGGACCCGCATGCACAGGTGAGACCAGCAATGCAATGCTGGTTTCAAGAGTAGCTCTTCGGCCACTCGGTAGCCCTTCTGGACTCGCCACCTGGGAATGACGAGTGCGTGAGGTCAGACGGAGGCTGAGGGCAGGAACAAGACAAGACATGGAACTCAGGAAACTTGGAAGGCTCAGACGAGGACACGTGGAACTTGGAAGACTCAGACAAGGTTTCAGGATACTTGGAAGACTCGGACATGGTTTCAGGATACTTGGAAGACTCAGGCAAAAATTCAGGGTTCAGGCTGGTTGCGGAACATGCCGAAAGCGAAGCAGACTCCAGACGAGAAAGTGAAGACTTGGAACCGGAAACATGTTGAAGATTTAGGAGAGGCGTGCACTGAGGCGTGCCCTACACAGCTGCCCGTGGCTGGTCGTGGACCATACTGAAGGGGAGCAGGTTCTGGCTTGAATCTTGGGCATGGACAGAAGCAGGCACAAAGTACTCCGAAGACCGGGAACAGGATTCAAGACGCAGGATTCAAGACTTTGGAACTCGGATTCAGGAACAGACCTCGGAATTAAAAACAAGGGGCCTTCTGGAGACTTGCGCTGCAGACATGAAGACAGGCCTTGTGACATGAAGCGCCATACAGAGCCCACCATGAGCTGGTCACAGACCATGATGGTGGCACACCAGAAAGGGTGGACAAGCAGGGAACCTGGAAGCAGGACGAAGAGCCAGAGACAAGGACATCAGGACCAGGAATGGAACACAGAACATCAGGAACTTCAGGACATGGAACATCAGGACACTGAAGAGACAATGAAGGAACTCCAGTGAAGAACAGGACCAGGAACATCAGGTGAAGGAGACCAGGAACATCTGGAACATCAAACAAGGAACCATCTAGACATGGGGAGACCACAGAGGACCTTGACCAGAGAAGAGCCACAGGCAAATGTAAAACTCGGTTTGAAGGCCCCGAGGAGTGAAAGCTGAGCCATTTTATAGGGCTGGTGAAGGTGACAACCGCTGGCTCCTTAAATAAAGTAAAGAGGTGTGCGCTCGCGCCTAGAGGAGCCTGGGAGTTGGATGCAGTCTAGGAGGCCATGTTGGCATTGTTCCTGCCGCGAAGAGGAGGAAGTGGCAGCCTCGGCCGCATGAGAGTGGCAGCGGTGGTCTGGGCCATCCGAGCCGCGTAGAAGCAGCCGACAGCAGTGGCTCACAGCCGTGAAGAAGTAGGAACCAGCAGCAGAGTGGGCCCGCTGGGGAACGCAGCAGCAGCGCGGCACTCCGGGCCACGCAGGGAGCAAGGTCTGACAGCGGCTCCTCAGATGCAAGGTGAAAGGACGGTGGCGGTCCAGGTGGGCCGAGGTGAGAGGCTGATCGTGGAATGAGTTCTGTGAGCAGCATCATAATAGAAGGGCATGCATAGGCAATCCAAGTAAATAGTCAGTTGTGATAAAACATCTAGTTGAAAAGTGTTAAATGTGAGGCAGGAGGCCTGGAATCTAATGCAGGTCCTGAGGCCCCCGGCTCACATTTAAAGAGCCAGGAATAAAACATCTTGCGGCTACATGAGGTTGACCGGGGGTTATTGGTGACCCCTGGCTCAACCCAAGACTGCCACTTGAGGAGACTCTGACTCCCCAAAAGTTAAAAAATAGAAAGATGTAGCCATGTGGTGATTGCTTCAGCCCCCTCCCCCAAGGGTCACAATAAAAGTTAGGGCCCCAGTCCCAGCCTCACACCCTCAAAGTTGAAAAACAAAAATAGCGTCCCAGCCTTGACCCCTCATCCCCAAAGGTAAAAAACACAAATGTGATCCAGGCTCTCCCACTCCCCACTCCCACTCCCCAAAGTCCCAAATTAAGTAGTAGCCTGATTTTTGGCTGAATTTGTTTTGGAGGATTATAAATTTTATAAATTAAAAAAAAATTTATTCAGCAAATAACACACACCGGGGCACACCGAGGCAGATTTTCAAAGGCTACATGTGTAACCCAAGAAAATCTGCCCCTGAGCGCGCCGAGCCTATTTTGCATAGGATCGGCGGTGCGTGCAAGCCCCGGGACACGCGTATGTCCCGGGTGTTTCAAAAATGGGCGGTCCGGGGGCGGGACCAGGGGCGTGGTGGCAGCTCAGGGCGGGCCATGCGCAGGGCGGGGGGGGGGGGGGGCATGGCAGCAGTTCAGGGGTGGTCCCGAATCCTTCGGCACAGTGGCCTGTGTCAGGGGATGGCGAGCCGGCGCGCGCAAGTTAGGCAGGCGTAACTTTGGAAACAAAAGGGAGGGGGGATTTATTTATTTATTTATTTATTTGGCACTTTTATATACTGATATTCTTGTAAACAAGTTACAAATCACCTCAGTTTACATTCTAACAATAACCATTTGCACAAGGATGCATTACGTTGAACAGGGATATCAAAACTTGGAACCAACAAATGGGGATAACGGGTAGATAACTTGGTTAGAGTCTTAAAGCTGAAAAAACATTTGATAGATAGGGCTGGGGGGTGGGCTAGATAGGGGAAGGGAGGGGAAGGTGGAGGGGATCGCAAAAAAAGTTCCCTCCAAGGCTGCTCCGATTTTGGAGCGGCCTTGGATAGGAACGGGGAAAGCCATCGGGGCTCCCCTTGGGCTCGGCGCGCGCCCCTTGCGTGTGCCGAGCCCAGATTTTATAACATGCGTGTGGCAGCACGCGCATGTTATAAAATTGGGCGTAGATTTGTTCGCGCCGGGTTGCGCAAACAAATCTACGCCCGCGCGTAGATTTTAAGATCTGGCCCACTATTTGCAAACTGCCCAACCTATTTGCTGAAATTAAAAATATAAACATTTTCCTCTTTTTTTTTGCAGATCTCATCAATTTATTTTGTACTTAATGAAACAGAAATGAAAATGGCCTCATTTGGTTCAGATTATACATTTGTTAAAATGAATTTGCATCCCTAGGGATTACACTGTATTGTGAGTTGAATATGTTATAGGACAAAAAGGCACTTTAAATAGCAGGCAGAAAATGTCTGATAGGATGATCAAATGCATTGGACTGAAACCCTCCAGCCAGTCTATTACATCTGGGTAAACAGTGGCTGCACACAAAAAAAGCATCTTGTCACAAGCTCTGATAGAAATCCGAATGATGCCTCCCAGTGCAATGGCTCTTCTTTCACCTACACTGATATGTTACACACAATCTTCTGTGAAATGGTATTAGCTCCCCTTTAAGAGGGGATTATGGGTAAATAGAACAGATGCCCATATGAATTTTTCAACAATAGAAAACCCATGTTCTGGAAAAATAATATATACCTCAGTTCACAAGAAGAATGAATGAATTTTGTTGTTTGAAAATTTCATCCAAAAAGGCGGAAATGAAACTTCCTTTGGGGATATAGCTGTTAAACTCCTTGATAATAAAATAGGTTAATGCAATTTAATTTTAGTAAGGATACACAGGCCAAATGTGCTACCTGTACAAATCCTTTTGCAAACTTGGTACAGACAGAAAATCATTGATTAAAGCGGTTGATAGCCATCATAGACTATCCAGCACTGACCCATGGGGCACATATCCTAAACTGGTAGAAACGTAATAAGCAGCTTACAAGTATTGAACGGTCCTTTCAACAATAGGCTAGGTTATCTTACAGGGTAACAGAGTAGACAACGGAAGAAAAGTACAAACCAATCAGCCTACCCAATCTGTTTGGTTGTTCCTATCCACACTGCTCTCTCTCTCTCTCTCTTTCTCTCTAAAATAAAACTGAAAGCAAGCATGGACATCCTATCGCACAAATAAACATTCGTAACAAACTGGATATACAAAGTCATAATCAAAACTTCCTAACTGTGGAAGTTGAGGAGAGAGAATATTTCAGGAAACGACCATTGAGCGGAAATATACATAGCCTCATAAAAAAGTTTAGAAACTTTATTGTAAACTCTTGATCAGGTTGAAGGCGTATGTGTTTATCTGGCTGGAAGAGTATGATGCTTATCATAATATTTGTTAATTTAACAGTTACGGAATTACAGCAATTTAAGCTAATGCTTATAACAGCATAATCTGACAGAAAGGGAGAAAATGAGCAAGACCAACAACCAAGCTATACACAATACATTTGATTGCAGTTTCAAGGTCTCCTATGCAGGAAGAATACAAAATCTGTGAATGGCCTGCAGAGAGAAAAATAACCAGTTTTTGATTGAACTAGTTAACCCCAGGGGACTTACTGTAGGCCTCCTACATAATTAGACAGCAAGGGTTCCTTATTGTCCTGCAGGTGGATGATCAATTTTGTTTCTTTCTTGGAGAAGAGGGCACTACACGCAACCACCATGAAGTAAGAAAACTAAAGGTTGCTTCTACCCCTCTCATTTAGACCATGTAATTTCAAATAGCCGTGTTTTGTGATATTAGTGCTTGATAACTCAGGGTGCCTTGCCGAAATCATGACTCTGTGCTGAAAGATGTTTCCGGTTAGATGGTAAAGAGTTCTTTTAAAACCAACCAGAATCTAGAAAGCATAAAATTATTTACAGTCTGCCTCCCATTTGTATTTTTGGGTTTTCTTCTGTCACGAAAGCAATTGTTTCCTTAACTTTCTATGTTTTCACTAATTTGATTAAATTTTTCAATACAGTAACATCTGAGAAAACATATCTCTTGGTACAACATGAATAATAATTTGCCTTTTTGTAGGGATTCTGCTGAAGTCCAATAAATCACCATTTAAATTTGTGAGAACTGTTTTATGTTACCTCCCATTATTGTGCAGAAGCCCGCTTTGAAAATTGGTGTAACTTTTATGCACTTTTGCCAAATTCTCAAGTGGACTGTGTGAAAATTACCTCCCCCTACCCATCTCCCCATGTCCTTGGGCACCAACCTCCACAGGGAGTCTTTCAGCTTCCCATAGTCCCTTCCAGGGGCGGATTGGCCTATCGGGGTATCGGGCTTCCCCCGGTGGGCCGGTCTAGCTGGTCACGTGGTCTCGACCGTGTGGCTCTTCCTCAACCCAGCCTCAGCGCCTCCCAGCCAGCCCCAGCCTGAGACCAAGCCAGCGGGGGCCGAAGAAATAAAAATCGAGGCCGAAGAAAATAAGATCAGCCAGCCCGGGCCGAAGAAATAAAAATCGAGGCCGGCGGAGGCTGAAGAAAAGAAGATCAGCCAGCCCCCACGGGAGACCAAGCCAGTGGGGGCCGAATACATTAAAATCGAGGCCAGCGGTGGCAGAGGCCGAAGAAAAGAAGATGGGCGCCTCCCAGCCAGCCTAAAGCGGGGGCTGGCTGTGCGGCGCCCATCTTCTTTTCTTCGGCCTCCACCGGCCTCAATTTTAATTTCTTCGGCCCCTGCTGGCCTCAATTTTAATTTCTTCAGCCCCCCGATCTTTGGCCCCCACCAGAGACCAAGCCGGGGGGCCAAAGAAATTAAAATCAAGATCGGCAGGGGCCGAAGAAGTGAACACCGGTGCTGCCAACTGCCGCCAGAGACCAGCTGTCCAGCTTGTGTGTGTGTGTGTGTGTGTATGAAAGGAATGGTGCTTCTGTGTGTGTTGTGTGTATGTGAGAAAGGAATCTGCCAGTTAAAAAAAAAAATGAAATGTGATAATACATATACCTCAACTTTTGTGCTGGTAGCGTAACTTTTGAAAAGTTGGATGAAAGATGAAATTACTGAATTTTAAGCATCGCTCTTTTGGAAAATAAAATTTAGCAAAGTGGGTAGAGACAAATACTAAAGCAAAAAAAAAATTAAAATATTTAAAATGTTCATCTCAGCAAGATCACAAATTTAAGATACTGATGCCAGGTGGGGTTTGGGTTTTTTTTTTTTTTTAAAGCATAATTTAAGCATGAAGACTAGAATAGTTCCAATCTGAAACAGTTTTCCTATTTTTTTTAAGCCTTTAGAGACTGGAATCTTCCCATTTAAAAGGGAAGTTGACTAAGGATGTCTTTCGGTTCCATATCTCCCACATGAATAATCATGTGACTGATAGTTTGAAGAAAGACACTTGCTTTATTGCCTGAAAGCGTAAAACAAGAGAAGCTGTACAGTGTGGGTGGCTGTCCCTTGGGAGGACAGAACCTGAAGGAAGGGTGTCATTTCGCCTTCTGATAGGAATATGGTTTTCTTATTTAATGGTTGGGATCATCACTTCCACTTTTAGTAAAAGTGAAAAATGCTGCAAGTCTGAAAGCAAGGTGCTTCTGTGAGAGTATAATGTATATGTGAGACAGGGAGGGTGCTTCTGTATGTGTGTGGTGTATATGTGAGTCAGGGAGGGTGCTTGTGTGTGTGCAAGAGAGATGGAGCATGTTTTTGGCCTGCTTGTGGCTGTGAGAGAGGGCATGTGTGTGCTTGAGCCTGTTTGTAAGTGAGATAGAACATGTGTGTGATTGAGAGCTTGTGTGTAAGTGAAATAGAGAGAGAGCTTGTGTGTGATTGAAATCCTGTGTGTAAGAGTGGGAGCATTGTGTGATTGAGAGAGACTGGCCAGAGAGGTGACGTGTGTATGTGTGAGACTGATCAGGGAGATGACTGATATGTGTGTGCTTGTGTGTGTGTGTGTGTGTGTGTGAGAGAGAGAGAGAGACTGGTTGGGGAGATGATTGGTGTGTGAGAGACAGAAACTGGTCTTGAGGGTATGACTGGTGTGTGTGTGTGAGAGAGAGAGAAGAGACTGGTTGTAGTCCCTAAGGAAGAGGACCGTGAGGACAGCTTCAGTTGCTACTGCTGCTTCTGGTGTGACCTGCAAGGGAAAGGAATAGGAGAACTGCTGGAGAGGGTAAGTAAAAGTGGCTTTTAAAGTTCATTTTTCTTGATTGACTACCATTTTAATTATTGGGTAGTATGTGATGTGTCTGCTGTTTGAAATATTTTATTGGTGTTTGGTAAAGGTTTCAAAATTTGCTTGAGTCTTTAATTATTGGATATTCTATTCATCAGCTGTTTTGAAATTATTTTATTAGTATGATTTTATAATTATGATTCATGATTTAAATATCTTGATTTTATTGATTGTTTCATGAGGAATGTAACATTTTTGTTTTTCCATTGTTGCGCTGTATAGAGTCTGGCATGATACATTTTACAGTTTAGTTTTTGTCTGCGCATTTCTATTTATACTTTATGTGGCTTTATTCTGTATTTGGTGAGAGTTTGTGTTCTGCATGCAAAGACTGAGATGAAGCATTCTTTTAGCATGTGGTTTCTCTGTAGGGATCTGTAGTAGCTTGGCCTGTTCTGTTTTCCTGATAGGAGGTGTATTGATATTTTAGATTCTGGTGTAATATTTGTGGTATTCTTTTTCATAGGTAGGGTTGTTATTGTTTGAGTTTTGGCAAATAGTACTGTGTTGATACGGGAGGACTAGGCCGAAATATAGGGGTGTGTACATTTATATGTAAATTATACATGTAAATTATATATGTAAATTATATTGTATATGTAATTGGGTACCCATGGGCCAGTATGGAGAAAAATCCCCCGGGCCACTATTTTCCCTCAATCCGCCCCTGGTCCCTTCCAATAATATGAATTATTGGAAGACCTATTAATGAGCTCCTGCTAATGATAAGCTCTGCTTGCCATCCTGTAGAATTGCCAGGCCCTTGCTGGGATATGGTAAATACAGAAGATAAAGAATAAATATTACAGTATTGTGCAGTTTAACACTTTTCTGCTAACAACCCCTCCCTGTTCTCTTCCCTTCTAGAGCACATAAAATAAACCACGATCTCTTTAAACTACACTTGCATCTGCATCACTTTCCTTGACAATATCTAGGATACAGTAGTATCATTCCTACGTTAATCCATTGGGATACCTGATGAAGGAGGTATAGCCTTCGAAAGCCAGTCACAAATAGATTAATGGGTAAAATCTCAAAGGCTTAATTGGGATCTACGAGGGCAAGAACAGGGGTTATGTGAGTAGGATGGTTGAATCCATCTGAGTGGATTTTCAGCCACCTATAAGTAAGCATGCATTGTCAGCCGCATTAAGAAAAAGGAATTTTAGGGACATAGGGGGATTCATCATTCCATGATGTTTACAGCGGAATGATGAGCCGCAAAGGAAAAAGGAACGGGGGCAGATAGTGTCACCCGGCCACATTGTGGAGGTGCGGCACACGCTATTGCCCCCACAGCATCACCATAAAAGGTGGTGTAATTTCTGGTGCTACTGCCGTCGATAATTTCTAAAACATTATCGCCCGCAGCGGTACCAGAAAAAACATTTCCCTAACCCTGTCCAGACCCCGCCCTAACCCCTCCCCTTTCCCTCATTTAAAGTTTACCGCCGCTATGCGGTTGATTTCATGTGCGGCAGGGAGTTATCGCATGCGATGATGCTCTAATGCATGCAATAACCCCACATTGCATTTTGATGAATTACCCTAGGTTAGGGAAGCAAATTACATGTACACATTTGATTTATAAAAATATACACACATTGCTAATTCCCATTCTTTATACCCTCATTTGAGATGGCAATAGGTGCAGACAATGACATACTTTCCATCCACCTAGCAACTTCAGCTTTAAACACAAACTATGGCCAGGATTCATCATTCCGTGTGGATTGATGAACCCTGCGCTACAGAGGGGCGGGGGGGGGGGGGGGACAAAGCAGGGGGCGGTCAGGCGATAGCCTGCAGCCGGCCGCACCACGGCAGTGCGGTTTTGCCAGCTACGGTGCGGCCGGCTGCAGGCTATCATGGGCATAGCGCCACTATAAAAGGTGGTGCTATTCCCCGCACTACTCCTGGCGATCATGCCGCCGTCGATTACCATAATTCCCTCCCTAACTCCACCCCGACGCCTCCCCTCCCTCTAATTTAAATCTTACCCGCCACGATAAGGCCCTAATGCATGCAATAAGAACCTATCGCGGCTTGGAAAATAACCCCCTGTGTTTGAAGATCAGGTTGGATTATGCAGGCTACAAAGTACATATGCACTTTGTCTTTTAGGTGTCTTATTGAAAATGTACCCTCATTTTAATCCAGTATAAGTTATGACCTCCAACCTATTTGTTGATCTTTGCTTCTTAAAATATCTGTTCTAATAATACTTTTTTTTTTGTCTCTTCAGGAGCTGAGAGGGGCTGCAATACCTGTAGTGGACACAAGGTGTCAGTATATTCTATTACATTAATAGCAGTTTATATTCTGTCTTGAACAGGCTTGCACATATGCAATCCAGGTGAAGACCCAAACTGCAGCATTGGGCTATGGGGGTCATGGAATCAGAGTGGACCGAACTAAAGGCAGAGCACTAGTAATGTGTGGCATGGTAAGAAATGTTCTCTGTAAGCTGTGCACATGTTAACATACACAGAGGTCATGAAACAAGCACACACAGGAACATGTAGCATGGACAAGAAAGGGAAAATAGAATGCTGTTTCAAAGAACATTGAGGCGTTAATTGCTGAGCACAACCAAAAGTTGTACAGAAAAGCAGAAAATACTGCTTTTCTGTACATCCTTCTACTTAATATCATTGCAATATTAAGTTGGAGGAGCATAATCTTTTAAAAAGTTTAAAAAAACAAAAGTGCCAGTGGTCAGGATCAGGAAATGGATGCACAGTTAACAAGTGTCCATTTCTCGAATTCCTGGCTGTGCGCTGATTAGGAAAACGGATGCTGATAAATTCAGCGTCCATTTTTCTAACCGGCGGATGGCCGACTGCTCGTGGGCTTCCACTGTCAAGGAGGCACTAGGGGCACGCAAGCGACCCTAGTGCCTCCTTGACAACGTGACCCCTAATTTAAATATTGCATGGCACCCCCAGGAGGGGTGCCTGGGGGCGCGCTAGGAAAGTGGGCGCTGAACACTCAGCTCCCACTTTCAATGCGATCATTTTCCTTTTGCCTCTTAATCTCTGTTTTGTAGGCATTTAAAACCATCTTATTTTCCTTAAACCACTTACTCAAAACCACCATCTGCTTTCAGTTTTTTTTAAGCCAATTCTGAGCTGTTTCCAAGAGGAACAGGAGGACATCATCATTGTACAAATATATGTATAATATATCTCAATGCACAAATCAAATGGCCCTATGAGCCCATACAGATATTAAATAAACGAGGGGAAAAGGAAGGGCCCCACATTTAATAGGTCTTTCTAGAGGTATTGAATTATTGAATTATTAAATGAGGCCATAAATGATCTTCCAGGCAAAAAGGAACAAATCCAGTCTAAAACAGCTCCTATCAATCCAGCTGCCTACATCTCTCCAAAGGGTTATCGTCAATAACCAGATTGGAAGCAGAGGATAAATCTAGGCGTACCAGCATATTTGATTCTCCCTTATCTATTCTCAATAGCATATCATTCATAACTGCCACTAAAGTAGATTCGCACTATGATGTGATCTAAAACCTATCTGGCTTGTAAGCAAATCCATCCATATCCTCAAGGAAGTCTTCCAAATGTAAAATAACTGCTTTTTCTATAATCTTAGCAAACAGGAGTCTTTTGCCACAGGGTAATAATTGGAGCATAAACTCAAATCCAAATGTGCTCTTTTTCTAAAAAGGAGTGATAAGTGAAACTTGTCTGGACATTTTGGACCCTAACTTAACTCCCCCTCTCACAATAGTGACAGGGACTCAATAGCTCCAACATAAAACCTCCCCGTCCATGCACAAATGGACAATGATGGGGAATTGCTAACGCCAACATGAGATCTACCTCCCATGAGCACACACACACCACACGAATGATGACGGGGCTCATCGGCCCAAACATATCACTGCCCATCCCCTCACACTACCTTGTTTGCCTTCTCCATCTCCCCCGCCACCTCCCCCCAACAGGACCTCTCTGTCTCTCACCTCTCTCCTTCCAGCAAGCAGACTGAATCTGCTCTCTCTTTCTCCAGGGGTCAGCATCAGCTCTCCCCCACTTCCTTGCTCAGGCAACAGTTTCTCTTCCCGGAGTCCCTTCTCTGAGTAGGGGAGATGACACCTGAAGGGGAAGAGGCGAACACTCTGTATGCATGAGTAACGCTTACACGTGTTTTCCTGGGGTGTTGCGGTCTGCACCACTTCCGCTCTCTTCCCCGTGACCAGCGCCTACCTCCGCGTCGGGGGACGCCGCACTCCGCGGTCTCCAGGACCCAAGGACGCGCTCAGTTCCATGTGGCATCCGCCATTTGCCTGTCTCTCTCACCGCGGCCTCGCGTGCACGCGCGCGAGTATGGTCACTTTGAGCGCCCAGAACCCGGAAGTCAAGCCCCGCCTGCGCTGATGATGTCACGCTCTGAGACAGATATAACCGGCGCCCGGACGTTCCATCATCGCCTTACAACGAGGTTCACTACAGTCTTGTTGTTCTGAGTTGCGCTTCGTCTTGCTGTGTTCCTGCCGGTGACCTTGGAGTTCCTGACTACGCTCTGTCTGCTGCCTGCCTCGACCCCGGTTCGTCCCTGACTACGCTCTGCCTGCTGCCTGCCTCGACCCCGGTTCGTCCCTGACTACGCTCTGCCTGCTGCCTGCCTCGACCCCGGTTCGTCCCTGACTACGCTCTGCCTGCTGCCTGCCTCGTCCCCGGTTCGTCCCTGACTACGCTCTGCCTGCTGCCTGCCTCGACCTCGGTTCATCTCTGACTACGCTCTGCCTGCTGCCTGCCTCGACCCAGGTTCGTTCCTGACCACGCTCTGTTGCCGCCAGCCTTGATCTCAGCTTGTCTCTGTTCCTGCTTCAGCCTTGCCTCACCTGCTGGCTGCGGACCCCGCTCCAGGTTTCTACTTGCTACTACTCACGTTTGCTCCTTGAGAGACTCTATTATCTTTGGACTTCCTGATTCTCTATTGCTGGACTCTCTATCTAGTACCCAAGTCCCAAGGTGCCAGAACCTTACGGGCTCCTCCTGGGGGGTCCTGGGTACCCGGGTGAAGATCTTGTGCAAGACTCTGTTACCATTGGACTTCCTGGTTCGCTGTTACTGGACTCTCTCTCTCTGATACCTAAGCCCCAAGGGGCCAGGACCCTACGGGCTCCTCCTGGGGGGTTCCCTGGTTCCCGGGCAGTCACCTGGTGATCACTTTGAGCCTTGGCTCCGCCTCCTGACCTACCCCGCCTCTCGTGGTAGGTCGGTCCAAGGGTCCACTATTTCACAACAGTACCCAACTGCAACATGGGGAGGAACCACAGGACAATTCAAGCAGGTGGAGGAAAAGGTGCTGGTATCCAATACTGACACTTACCCCCTGAAAACCAATCCTCTTTATGCAATTTAGACCCAGTGCAGCTAATACCTTTCCTACCTAATGCGTCCCATGTCTTATCTATTTACATGCAATCTACTTCATATTTGTGTGCTATATCTGTATGTATCCATTACATATGTACTCAGTGCCTTTTATTTATATAATCCACCTTGGCACTACCTTTAGGAAAAGGTGTAATATAAATTTGTCAAATACATATACTTAAATAAATAGTTCAAATATAGAGAAGAGTACATATAAGGAAATGTATTTATTTAAAATAATTGATGTCAATATTCAGATGGTTATATTCATCGGTTGCTGGCTAGCTGGATAAGTCATTTATCTGTCTATTCAATTAGCCGGATAAGTTATGGGTGGGCAACGGGTAGATCGGGGCAGCACTACTTAGCCAGATAAGTTAATACATTAGCCAGATAAGTTATCTGGTTAATTAGCAATATTCAGCCTTAGACAGATAACTTATCTGGTTAAATTAGAGTTATTCAATAGCAGGTCTAAACAGACGGATAAGACTTATCCATCTAAGTAGCAATTTCTACAGGGATATTCAGTAGCATAGCCATGCCTATCTGGTTAACTTAGATAACCAGTTAGTTTCTGAATATTGACTCCTTTATATCCTGCATGCTGCAAAGTTCACAGCATGTTACAATAATACAGTACATTCATAAAATCAATCAAAATAAAATAATAATAAAAAAACAATGAAAAACAAAATAACACATATACAAGCAGATCATTAAAAAACAGATCTGATAGTTTAGATCCTGGATTTAAGTGATTAGAATGATTTAAAATTTGATCTAAGCTACAATTATACACAGATTATTCCTCAAGTTCAAATGCTGATTTGAGCAGTCATGTTTATAAGGCTTTTCTGAACGTTTCTATGTTTGTGAGCATATAGAGTTGTTATGGCATTAAGTTCTACAGTCTAGGACCTGCAACAGAAAAAGCTCACTCTCTAGTCCCTGAAAGTCTTGCACCCTTAACTACTGAGATTTCAAGTAGGCCCTTCAGCCTATTGCAACATGCATGATGATTTATAAATTCATAGGACAGACAAGATCCAGGGCGATGAAACAGACTTTAATAATTTATGTATTAACAGTAAACTCTCCATTGAGCAGGAAGCCAGTGGAGGTAAAACAAAACTGGAGTGATATGACCTTCCACAGATGTTCCAGTTAACATATGTGGCGCGCAATGCTGCAGTATCTGTAGAGATTTTAAAGTGATAGTAGGGAGAGCAATAAATAAAGAATTAGAGTAGTCTAGATTCGAAAAGACCAATGGCTGAATTGCATAGGCTTTAACTTTTGGAGCATTCTTAATTTTAAACAACCTATCTTGATGAAATTCCTGAAATGGACCTTCATTGACAAAGTTGAGTCTATAAAGACTCCAAGGTTGCAAACAGAGGACTGAATAGGTATTTTATGTCCTTCTAATTCAAAATGAGAAGGAACATCAAGCTGGTGGTGTCGACAAAGCACCATGGCCTCTGTTTTTCCTACATTCAGTATGTCTATTATGAGCCAGCCATCTTTTTACTGCAGATACTAGATAGATATATTATAGCGTGTTTAAATGTGACAGCCCAGGATACATCTATAGCAATGAAAAATTGGATATCATCTGCATAATCTCTATAATTCACACCAAAGCCAGCCAAGAACTTACACAGGTGGGCCAAGTACATATTACATAGGGACATCAGTTTTACTATGTACCATTGAAAAGATTGGTTTGCTATTCAAAATTGTTGCTTTCGCCCTTGTAAATAAGAAGTGAACCAACTCAGCACTTTACCCCCAATCCCAATTTCCTGAAGTTGTGTCAATAAAATACGATGACTTGGGGGCGGATTTTCAAAGGGTTATGCACGTATGTCCCGGGGCTTGAAAAAAGGCGCGGGGAGTGGGTGGGGTGGGGCGGGGCGGTCCGGGGGTGGGGCGGGACCGAGGCCTCCGGTACAGCGGCTGTGCCGGGGGAATCGCGCGCCGGCGCTTGGCCAGTGCGTGCAACCTACGCCTGCCCAGAGGCAGGCACAACTTATTTAACCTCGGATTTTATAACATGCGCGCGGCTGCGAGCGCATGTTATAAAATCGGGTGTAGATTTGTGCACGTTGGGTTGCACGCACAAATCTATGCCCACGCATATGTCTTAAAATCCGGCCCTTAGTGTGTCAAAGGCTGCTGAAATATTTAAAAGAATTAACATATACCTTTGACCACTGTCAAAGCCTCTTATGTCTGTATTGAACGTTGATAAAAGCAGTGTTTCAGTACTAAAACCCTTTCTAAATCCAAATTGATCCTGGTCAAGGATAGAATAATAATCCAAAAAATCAATCAGTTCAGATAACACAGCATTCTTGATAACTTTCATAAGAAATGGTGAGGAAGAGACGGAATGGTAGCTGGTCAATGCTAATGGATGAACGGTATAATTTTTAATTATTGGGCATACTATTGCCTATTTCAAAAGAATCTCCCTCAGTTAATGATTAATTAAATGCCTCAGAATATATATATATATTCAGATGTTACTTAATAGCTTTTAATAGACTTGTAGGAATTGGAATCAAGGGACATGATAATGAATTCATCTTACTCAATATTTGTGATAATTCAAGCTTTGAAACAGGAGAAAAATGCTCCCAGAGAATGTCATTCAGTTTGTCCTTTGAAATTGGTAAATCAGATATGTTAGGAAAATTTCCACAAAGCTTTGTTAGAGAAATAATTTGCAATTTCATGGCAGTGGTTAGGATTCAACCCTGGTCCTATAGGCCCCCTGCCCAAATTGCATGTCATACTTGTTAGGTGTCTTACTGTCCTGAAAAGATCACCTGTATTATTGCCAGCCATATGGATTCTGATGGCAATAAATGGTTGCATACATTTCTGTATCTAGGTAAAGAGGCCCAATATTTCCTACGAACAGAAGAAGCTGTGCTTTTACCCTACCATCACTCAGTTCTTCACAGGGCACACCTGGCCCTCTAGAGTAATCCAGGGGCCTCTCTTCTTACAGGTCTGCCAATCTACTCTTAGTCCAGCTTTCAATGAACAATGATTTAAAAGCAGTAAAATGAATCTCAAAACTGACGTTGTCATCCTAATAATAGGATACCACAGTTGTCAAATACTTAACAAAATGGAGACTTATGCACTTGTCCCTTGGAGCCGGTCAGTCCAGGGATATGACAGTGTGGTTTGAATAGACTTGCGCTCCTGCTGCTCATGTTGTATATGTTCTGTGGATACATATATTTTATTTTTCTGTATTGACAATCATGTATCTTTCACCTACTGTACCACACCTATCCTCAGAGACCCCCAGCCGGATGGGTTTTCAGGATATTCACCATGAATATGTGTAAGATATTTGCATGCACTACTTCTATCTTATGCAGATATGCTTCAGGCTTATTCACTGTGGGTTTCCTGAAAACATGATCAGCTAGGGTGCTCCTGAGATCTAATTTGGAACCACAGCCATTCAGCATTAACTTTAAAGATGCAGCCAATTGTGTTTAAGACCTAGTTTATTCATCTAAGTTTTAGTGCTTTCTTTAATCAGTGATGTACAATTCCTATAATATCCATTGGTACCACTAGATGGTGGTATCCATTTAAAAATGAGCCACTTTTGTCAAATCACAATTCTTTCCTGTTAGCGCTGCATTCAGTTTTACATCATCGATTTTCTCAGAGTAGCAGTGACATTTATTAAAAATTACAGATGCAGGTATGAAAATTGCAATGCACTGACTTACTCTGAGTTACCATATTCTGCGTGTACACTTCTCCCATTATATTCTCTGTTTATGGAGCTACGGTGCAGATTACTGGGGAACACAAGAATGACTGGGAGTTTGTGCATATCTTTGAGATCTTCAGGTTCCGGGAATTAATATTTTACAGGTTAGTATTATTGCACAGCACACATTCTGATGTCCTTTGGTAATTCTTTAAATACCGACATCACATTTGTGAACACATCTCTGGTCCACTTTGAGGATACAGTACAGCTAGCCAGTAATGACACTGATGTGCTTTTTATTCATATGGCTTACTTGACAGGCTTAACATTTTACAGTCTTCGGGCTGTTCTTTTTCTGAATCTAATTATGCATTGTGAGGTGGCATTTACATCTGGTATATTTTCATTGGATGTGCTGATGAATACCTTTAGCCACAGAAATATGCTGCTTGTAAGAAAGTAGAATGTCTACTAGCCAACAGGAGATGATTTCATATTATGCAGCTTTATTGAACTTGGGGGGGACTTCTTTATATATTTATTTAGATTTATATTCCACTTTTCACACTTTTTTCAGCGCTTCAAAGTGGATTACATTCAGGAATTATGGATGTGCTGATTTTCAAAAGCATTAATACACATAAAACTGGGTTTTACACATGTAAATGCACTTTACTCATGTAAGTGGGCTTTTGAAAATTGCTACAATATATGACATTGAATTATTTATAGGATTTACTCGTGTAAAAGCACTTTACGTGCATAAATGACTTTTGAAAATTGCTATGATAGTCTGTTACATTTATGCGTGTAAGTCTTTTGAAAATTCACCTGATAAGTTCCTTTACTCACACAAAGTACATCTTCTTAGGCATAAGTATAACATTATACAAATTAAATCAAGGTTACGTATGCAAAGTAACAAAATGAATGGAAATGAAATAAAAACCACAATGAAAAAATAAAGTTCTCAAAAGGAAAGGAACACTCTGACTAAAATGTTGCCCATATAAACAACTCCTACTTTGAAACTCTTAACTTTGCTGCATTCAGATCCATAGCACACAAGCCAGACTTTTCCCAGGGGGGCTGCGCATTTCCCATATACAGAACCCAACTCTCTCCGGGGCTACCCAAAGGATGAATGACCATTTCAGCTGAAGCTTCGGTTTATAGAAATCTGGTGCATGACTGCTAAAAGTTCAGCAGAGCATGTCGGAGAGTAATTAAATAGCATGCTAGGCCCTAGCAAAGTGCCTCCCGGGTCCTACTGATCTACCCGCCTCCTGTTTCCGCAGCCAGTGTATGATCCTGATGTTACTGCGCGGTCTCACAAAGGCGGCACGCTCGATGGTCTCTTTTCTGCTGGGTTATGTCTTCCAGGGGTGGGTTAAAAGTAGGAATTCTCCTATGAAGATAAAGAAGAAATAGCACAGCTAGCGTGTAAAAGTAATTTTTATTTACTTTCCTTTTTTTTTTTTGCGTAGGTGTCACCGGCAGAAGAGAACCCCCTATACATAAAATAAACAGCTTTCACAAAACATTTCACAAGAGCTAAGTATGTTTTTTTTTAAATAATTCACACTTGAAGAACATTAAGCCAGATTTTCAAAAGGTTACGCACGCCGGGCCTATTTTAAAAAGGCCCAGCGACGCGTGTTAAGCCCCGGGGACGTGTGTAAGTCCCGGGGCTTTACTAAAGGGGCAGTCCGGGGACGGGGCGAGGGTGGGGAGGTCCGTGGGCGGGGCAGGAGCGGGGCCAGAGGCTTCTGACACAGCGGCCATTGCCATTGTGTTGAAGGATTGCATGCTGGCAGGCGCAAAAGGTAAGATAAATATTTGGGGGGGTTAGAGTAGGGCTAGGGGGAAAAGGTTAGGGGAAGGGGTGGGAAGGTCAGGCTAGGGGGAATGGGGGAAGGCAGCGCGGCTCAGTGCGCACAAGGTACACAATTGTGCACCCCCTTGCGTGTGCTGACTGCTGATTTTATAACTTGCGCGGCCAGGGCAGGTGAGCGGGAGCTGGCGGAAAGTTTGCCTGATTCACTTTGGTCTTGTCCCGGGGCGTGATGGGGTCAGGCAGTGAAGCGGGGCTGGCTGGGGCTGCTCCGTGGTCCGTGAAATTTCGTCTCGGCTTGCCTGATGCTCCACACTAACGCAGGGGTAGGGGTAGGCGGTAAATTAGCAGGTTAAACGCGCGGCAAAACTGCAGGTTAAAAAAGCGATAATCGGGGCGCACGTTACTGTATGGGAGGGAATAGCTATTCCGATCGTTTACATCTCATATACATGCCACGGGCGGAAAGGGGTACCCGTTGATTTAAAGAGGCGGTAAGGATGGGTTAAAGGAAATAGTGAATCACAGGTTGGACTTACGCGGCCAAATTGTGAGTAGAAAGCGGGTTAGAAGCAGGGTAACCGCGGCCGCACTTTACTGTATTGGCCTGTAAGTTTTGCAGGATACCTGTGAATCCCTTCTGTCTTTCCACAGGGCTCAGCCAGTATCATCGCTCAGGGGTCCAGTGGGCCTGGGGGAGAGGGGGAGAGGGGGGTTCTGCTTGCCTGCTGGGAGGAGGAGGAGGGGGAGCTGCTGCTGCTGCCTGGGATTGGAGGTGGGGGAGAGAAGAGGGATGATGCCGGCGATTCCCCTCTTTTCTTTTCCCAGGCCTCTCTGGGGATGAGAGACTGATAAGGGCATGCTGCTGTCTGGATAGAAGAGATCCTGGCTCCATGTGGAAAAAAAGGGGTTGGGGTGGGGGCAGAGGGGTAAGGAAGAGAGGGGAGGGAGGGGGTAAAGCAGCTTGGGTTGGGGGTGGAAGGTGTTATGTTAAGGCCACTGAGCATTTGCTGGGTGGGGGAGGTGTTACCCCCATCATTTTGTTTTGTGTGTGTGGGGGGTAGACATTTTATCGGGGATGCCGAGCCCCAGTTCTTCTTTTTCAATGTGCTTGGGGACTACCGACTCTTGTCATTGTTTTTTAGGGGGCAGGTGTGTTATGCTGGGGTCCAAAATGCCCAGAGTATAAAAGACAAAAACCAAAGTGTAAACCGCCTCCGAGAGGAGCGCCTCCTGCTTTGGTGTCCTGGGCCGAGGGAGTCAAGGTGTAACCCTGTGATGGCTGGACCAAGAGACCGTATCTCGCATTTTATTTTGAGACGGACATTGTTTCTATACCACAAGATGTAATTCCAACGTGTCCTGCGTGGGATGGGGCTGTTTCCTTTCAAGAACCTCGCATTGCTTTTCAGTCTTTCCACACGGCAGTGACGATCACAGCTTAAAAACAATGTTGTCACCAATCAATGAAACACGTGAGAGCTGTTAGGTGGTTTCCAACTTTTCTCTTTACTGGTAAGGTGCAAATGATGATTTTAAAGTCTTCACAGTTGTGTACTTCATTTTTCAAGTTGTTACAAGCGTGTTTACTAAGTTTGCGACCTCTCACACTCTCTAGCAATGTAGATATCAAATCCAATTTAATTAGCTCGTTTAGTTACTTGATATCTTCCCTGCCATTGGGTTCTGGCTAAAGCTTTTGCGTTTCCCTCCTATGGTAGACTGAAGTATCAAAGGTGTATTTTAAAGTGTTTAGATTTTTATCTCCTACCTCCTCTTGTAGTATCAAGGGTGATACCGTTCTCTCCTCATTTGCCCAATCTTCAGAAGATATTCATGGGCCATTGATGTGGTCCAGCTCCTCTCCTCCTCTTCCTTTTCTCCTTCTTCCTCTCACAGGATGGCTGGAAGTCATCCTCGCCTTGGTTCTTGGTGATCTCAGATTCCTCTCACTGGAAGGGAACCTCTCCCATTGGATTAAAGAACCAAATGAAGTAAACCTAACTTCCAAAAGGATCTGGCACTCCTATCCATTAAATAAATGGAATGACAGGGTAGAAAGAAACTGTCATCCAAAAGAAGCAAAGAATTCCATGCAGGCTTAAGTTAAGTCAGAGCTCAGTGACAGACGCGCTGTCTCCTTCAAAGCAAAAGGGCTCAACGTGGGTAAAACGCTGATCTCGCAGTATAAAGCTATAGGACAATTCTATTGCAAGCCTTCCACATGGGGGAGCTGCAAACACTTTGGGACAGATTTCATGGATTTACGCACGTAAGGGGGTTACGCGCGCCGGGCCTATTTTCAATAGGCCCGGCAGCGCACGTAAAGCCCCGGGGCGGGTGTAGGTCCCGGGGCTTGAAAAAAGGAGTGGGGCGTGGGCGGTCTGGGGCGGTCCGGGGGGCAGGGGCGGGGTCAGAGGCTCCTGGCACAGTATTTGCCGCTGTGTCAGAGATCGTGTGCCGGCAATCGGCCAGCGCAAAAGGTAAAATAAAGATTGGGGGGGGGTTTTAGAGTAGGGCTAGGGGGGGAAAGGTTAGGGGAAGGGGTGGGAAGGTCAGGCTAGGGGGAAGGGAAGTTCCCTCTCAGGCCGCTCCGACCCCCGTTGCGCGCCTGCGTGCGCATGTTATAAAATCAGGCGTATATGTGCGCGCGCCGGGTAGTGCGCCCACTCCTTTTAAAATCTACCCCTTTATGTTTAAAACTGTCCCTCCCCACACCAAATGGAAAGTCCTGACTAACTCTAGTAGGGGGCCTAACAGGATCCCTGCAATAGGGACCCAAGATGTTTCCTTGAGCCTGAAAAGCCCTCTCTCCTGCCAGTTATGGAGGGGGATTTTAGAAGAGATGTGCGTGCCAAAATCGGGAGATGAGCGTGCATCTAGCACATGCGCGTGCCCACCGGATTTTATAAAGCGGAGAGATGCGTGCACATGTGCCAATGTGGGCACATCTCACATTGGAGAAAAAAAGGGCGTGGTGAGGGTGAGGCACAAGAGACACACAAGTAGCTATGCACTTGGGCACGTGCCCAGGGTCTAGTGCTGGGTAACTTTACTTCTGCTATAGAGGAAGTGTAAGTTAAAAAAAAACAAAAAACAGGCATCCCTGACTGGTTTAAAGGGTCTGTGCTACTGGGGTGGGGGAGTGCAGACTAAACAATCATGTGGGTTTGGAGGATCTAGCTATAGACTGAGAGAACTGGTGGATGAACCGGTGAAATTGCTTATGGCGTGTATGCGTGCCAGTTATAAAATTGTGTGGCTCATACCCGATTTTACATGGCTGTGCATGCCGCCCACTTGCAAAATTGGGCACACACATACATATGCCCCGGCTATTTTATAACATACGCGCATATGTGTGTGTGTTATAAAACTGCCACATCTCTGGGCTCATGCTGACGCACACGAGTCTATGTGTGCCCATGCACCAGTTTGAAAGTTACTGCTCCTGTGTGCTTGAGCGTAACTCACCCAGCCAGTCTCCCAGGGAAAGCGAGGATAAAAAGAGGAAAGCATCCTGGGTGAGGATGTTAGTCCGGAAAAACCTCTGCAATAAAAGATCAGGTAATAAAAGGTTTAATATTTTATTACACTACAGAACAATTAGGAATTGACTGGCAATAAACAATATAACATATGCACTTAAGATCTTTCAACAAGTCTTATTTTTAACCAATACCTGAAAGAAACTTTGTTAAATGTTTAGACAGCAGTTTGAAACTTATATACCTTAAACACTTAACAGTTATATTTTTGTTTGTAGAATCTTACGCGGAATCCAAATAATGAGTCAGATCAGTATTGTTTTTGTATTTTCTTTTTACTTTACTCTAACTGTGTTTTATTCACAGTTTGTATTTTAAGACATTGAATCTTTCTATTTTGTTTATCTTTACAGGCTTTTCTGGTACAGAGTCCCTTGAGGGAAGCATCTTTGTTTGTTTGTTTGTTTTTTCTTTTCTCTGTGTGTCTGTTTTCCTCTCAATATTATTTTTCTCTTTTTATTTGGCTCTACAATTGAATCCAGTAAAGTGTTGCCAGTCTGGCCAAACCCAATGTGTTTCTTTGATGTTCTTGTGCTTTTATCGCTGATCCTTTTTTGTCAAAGCTCTGATGCAATGGGTTTGTCCTGGGTGACAGCACCGGATGCAGCAGGCATCCTTATGCGATAGTCAGGATTCTCCTGGTGCTGGTTTTTTCTTCTCTACTCCAGGGACACCTACTGCCTGACTTTACAAAATTAATAACAAAGCATAATTTCCTGATACCAAGAATCTTCCATCAGCTAGGCCTTCCCTAGTGAGGTGACCATCTGCTTAATGAACTAATCTGCTAACTGGGAAAAATAAAAGGATAATTAGAAATTCCTTGTCTTAAATTTCACATTAGTGGAACAGCACTTACTCTTTCTCACAATCTTCCATTCGTTCTTCTATCAAGAACAGTAAAATAAAACCGTGTTCCTGTTCAATATTTTTACGATTAACTATTCTGTCTCCTTGACATAGGGCACAGGAGCAATTGAATTAAATTCACTTTTTCTCTCAGCCTTTCCACACTCACACAGTAACACAAGCATTACCAGTCCCTGCTTCTAATATTTCTCTGGGATATGGCAGAACTGGTAAACAACACATCTGCTCTTCTCCACCATCTCCCATTTTCTGCCAAAGTTTCCAATGAGAAACATTTTCTCCAGAGAATATTTTGCTCTGATAACATCGCCCATAAAATATTGCAATCTAAAAGTTATCACATACCTTAAACTTGCAACCTACTCCCCAACCTCCTTATATCCTGGCACAGAAGCTAGCTACTTCTAGTTAATTTTTATATTTATTTAAAATAGCTGCGCTTTCCATAAAAGTCCCGGGGGGGCTAGTTGTCTTATTACCCTGTGGTCATTCCACAGGGAATTTTACTGCAATCAGTCATGAGGCTATTCCTTGTGCTGATGTGGTTGTCATTGCAGATACATATCTGGTTGATAAAACCTGGCATGGATTCCATACACATATTGGATCCCTGGCATAAGGGCCCCCAAAATTTTCCCAGCTACTTTTGAATAGGTGAGGGGGCCTTACACAAAGCATCCCATCATTCAAATTGCCATATTCTTTATTTTAATAACTGGCCCTGTGAGGAACACGGGCAACCCAATTCTGTGTTTCACTTGTAACTCCCTAAACTCAGCAGCAGGGGCTTTCCCAAGACCCCTTGCTGCAGGAATTTCAGCTTTTTGCCATAGTTCAGCCTGGGGGATTAATTTATGCTACAGGGCTTGCCTAGGGCCCCCTACCACTTTTGTGCCCCCCATGATACATTTGATTTTTTTTATTATATTTCTGTTTTTGTTTGTGTGCCTACACTGCTTTGACCTGGTTCCTTTAAGAGGCGAAGCATGATGACATCATCACCACCGGGCCCAATTACATATCTATTATAGTGGCGGGAGCTTCCCAGAGCACCCAGTCACTTCCTCCAGCTTTCCAGAGCCAGCAAAGGAGCAGCGGCAGGAGCGGAAGGAACCCTCTTCACCTGCTGCCACTGTAAAGATCATTTATCTTTTGCTGTGGCTCAGTTGGACCATTGCAGCAATGTCAGTGCTTGCTCAACCCTCCTCTCCAGAAACACTTAAAACCATGGGAGGCAGGGACAGTCCTCCCATGGGAGACAGGCAAAAAATGCTTCCATAGCAGCTTGCAGCTTATTGCTTCTGCATCATGATGCTGCTCTCTTCTCTGCTGCCCTCTAGTTACAGATAAAGTTTTGTTTTGTCAATAAAAGCCTTTTATTTTTAGTGATTCCGGTATGCCAGTTTTTGGAATGTGAATGTGCAGCATCTCGTATATCTTTGTATTTTGCATGGTAGAGGAGAAAAATTGGTAAAACTGGTTATTTCATTGCCACGCACATATTAGAAAATCCCCAACTTACGCGTCTAAAAGCTGACTAAATGGGAAAATGTGTCTAATAACACAAAAAATATCTATTTGCATAGCCCTGCATAGAAATATGTGGTTAGATCATTTGTGCACACTCAACTGGATAAATTCCAAATTATTCAGCTAAGAAGAACCTTTGCCGCTACTTAGACAAATTTGAATTCATCTGGATAAGTAGTGGGTTTTTTTTAGACTTATCTGATTATCTTACATACCCAGAAAAGTCCAAAAAGCAATACTTAAATGGACAAGTAGCACTTTTCAGATTTATCTGGCTAAGTGCTGTTAATTAGCCTCATAAATCGGAACTTTTCTGGATAAGTGCCACCACTTTTTCAGATAAGTCTGAAAAGTGCTTCTTGTCCATCTAAATAGTGATTTTTGGACTTATCTGGGTATGTAAGATTAGTCCATAGATATGCCCTCCAACCCCCCCTGGTTTGATAGCCTGCACTCCCTCCAGTTACCCCAGACCCTTCAAACCAGGCAGAAATGTTTTTTTTTTTAAATTTACACCTCCACTAGTAAATTTATGCGACAATGGATATGGACATGCACAGGGGCGCATAAGTATTTGTGCACATATCTTTTGGCCACGCCTTGAAACACCCATGCCCTGCCCAAACCATGCCCCTTTTTGAAATCAAGTGTGTACACAGCAGGAGATACATGTACATCTGAGTGGCTTTCAAAATTCTGTTGGCACACATAAGTCCGACTCGTGCATGTATCCTCTAATTTATAAATGCGCCAGGCTTTTAAAATTCAACTTTAAGAGAATAATTTTCAGAACTTCTTGCGAGCATCCATTTATGCATGTATACGGGTGCACGCAAAGTTGCTACTGTATTTTAGAACCTGTGGGGCAGATTTTCAAAGACTACACAGAAATCCAGGTGGATTTCCGCGTGAAGGGGGGGTTACGCGCGCCGAGCCTATTTTGAATAGGCCCGGCGATGCGTGCAAGCCCCGGGACACGCGTATGTCCCAGGGCTTGAAAAAGGGGGTGGGGAGGGGCAGTCCGGGGGTGGGGCCGGAGCATCTAGGCACAGTGGCCATTTGCCACTGTGCCCGGGATTGTGGGCTGGCTGTCGACCGGCGCGCGCAACCTACACCTGTCTAGAGGCAGGTGCAACTTCTAAGTTAAAAGTAAGGGGGAGTTTAGGTAGGGCTGGGGGGCGGATTAGGTAGGGGAAGGGAGGGGAAGGTGGGGGGCTGGAAGGAAAGTTCCTGTTGCATCCATCAGTCTCAGACGGGTTCGACCTCTATTCCTCACTTTTCTCTCTGCTCTCCTTACTAGCCTTGGGAAGATGGCTACCACTGCATCTGCTGCTGCTCTCTCCAGCATCCCTGGAAAGACTCTGGCAAGGCTATCCGCTATGTTTCTCCTGAGGTCCTCAGGAAAGGCTTTATTAGCAATTCCATCACTGAAATTAGCACATCTTACTTCAGTCAGAGAAAGAGCTCTTTGGCTGGGCCCGTTCACTGGAATGCCCTCCCATGTTTAGCTCTTTTAAAAAAGCCCTGAAGACCTGCTTGTTTGAGCAGGCTTATGCACAAGCTGGTTAAATTCACAATGAAATTTCTCTCCATTCCCACTATTGATTTATTTTAGGTCTAGATTTTATGATAATTTTAATTTGTTTTAAATATCTGTATCTTAGCTAGAAAATGTTTACTACAATGTTTTGAAATTTGAAATAGATACATAATTTTATGGAGATGAATTTTATTGTAACAGGTATTTTATAATGTGTTATTATGTTTACTGATAGCATGTATTTTATAATGTGTTATACCGTTTATTGATAATGTGTAGTTTGGGTAAATGCTTAGGCTGTGTCAATTTGGGCAAATGCATAGTATGTGTCAATTTTGGCATCAACCTTAATTGCGTTAAAGATTTAAAGTTTGTTTTATTTTTTGTTTTATAAGAAGCATGTAAACCGGCTTGATGTAACTAACGAAAGTTTCGGTATACAAAAAGGTTAAATAAATAAATAAATAAATAAATAAATTCTAGCTACAATGAACCTTATATTTTACTCTATCACATAACATTTTTTTTTTAATTATGCAATGCCTACTTTTAACCGCTGCCTAATCTTTCCATGCAAAAAGTGCTTTTAAAGGTCCAGTGTTTATTTTCCAAGCAGGGAGCATGTTTTGTTGATTATTTTGAATTTTTATTCTGTTGATCTCTATGTTCCACTGTCTTCATTTTGTGTGTTTCAGTCTGAGTGCAGCAAATGCTTTGCTGGGTTTCTCTTTTGACTTAATTTTACTTGTATGCCAGGTGCAGGCTGCAGTGATTCTTTCGATCTCTCAAAGCTTGCCTTTCTTTTCTAGCACAGATTAAAAAGTAGCACCTGTTTGGCATTCAAAACCCACAAATCCCTTAATATTATACAGAAATTCCATGTAGCCACTTCATAGTGGCCATCTGGTTTGTCACGCTGCTCTATTCAAAGTTGTCTAGGTTCCTAGTCTTCCTGAAGTACACTGTTCTTCACAGAGACAATTGTTTGATTATCAGTGGCATTTTAGAAGCTTGCTGATCACAGTGGCTTGCAGTTACATGCTTGGGGATGTATATACTTGCATAAACTTGCCTTTAGAAACCAGGTTTTAATTTGTAAAGACATTTCCATCTCCAAAAACATAATTTGCACCATACTGAGGCTCTTATCACCAGCAATAAAACTCTAAATATAACAGCTTCATGTTGTTTGGGTTGTTACTGTCATAGGAAAGTAATCATGCATATCTGGCTTATAATATAATTTATGTTCTTGTAAAGCAAATAATGCTTTATTTACTTGTTATGATCAAAAGGTTTAAATAACTTACTGATTTCCTTTCTATTAGTCGTTTTTCGTTCTTAACCATACTTACTATATAGGATCCTCAAAAAACTATGCTCATCTACCTGTCATGGTAGTTAGAGAAACAGAAAAGGGGAGATGACAAAGCTGATTTGCACAAACGTGGCGGGGCTGGCGCAACCCATTGTGCAAGCGGTGCACTTGCATAGGGTGGCGGCCTGGAGGGGGCAGCAGCCTGAGGGTACCCACTGAGTTGAGTGAGCTGCTGGTGCCACCACAAGGAATGGATCTGCAAGGCCTCACAATGAAGAGGAGGGAGTTGCAGGGCCACGTGGTGGTTCCAAAACCACCATGCGGCAAAGATGAAGAGCTGCAGGGCCAAGCGGCAAAGAAGAGGAGTAGCCGTAAGACCGCGTGGAGTTTGTAACCCACTCCACAGCAAAGATAAGAGAACTGCATGGCCACGTGGCAGTTTCTGACCTGCCATGTGGTGAAGAAGAGGAGGAGCTGTAGGGCTGCGTGGCGGTTCCCAATTCATCACGCAGCAAAGATAAGAGAGTTGCAGGGCTGTTGGCCACGCAGTATTTCCCAACATGCTGTGTGGCGAAGATGAGAAGGAGCTGCAGGGCCATGCGACCAGATGAGTTGGAGAGCTGCGCGGCCAAGATGAGAAGCTGCAGCCTATAGGACCACGTGGTTCCTAGGCAACCAGAAGGAGAAAAAGCTGTGAGGCAGTTCCCAACCTGCTTCGCAGCAGAAGTGGAGGGCCGGGACTGTTGGGAGGGGCCTTGTAAGCATGTGTGTGTGTGTGTGTGTCTGAGCAGAAGCAGAGTGTATATGGGTGTTGAGCATGTGTGAGAGGAAGCATGTATTTGTGTCTGAGCATGTGTGTGAAAGAGCACTGAGACAGATACAAGCTCTAGGGATGATGGTTCTAGGCAACTAGAAGAAAAAAAATTTGCAAAGCAGTTCTCAAGCTATAACAGAGCAGAGGTGGAGTGCCGAGGCTGCTCGAAGAGGCCTTAGTGTAAGCATGTGTGTGTGTCTGAGCATGTGTGTGTGTGTGTGTGTGTGTGTGTGTGTGTGTTTGTGTGTGGGTGTCTGAGTAGAAGCACAGTGTGTGGATGGGCAGAAGCACAGTATGTGTGAGAGGAGGCCTATGTGTGTGTGTGTGTGTGTGTGTCTGAGCATGTGTGTGAAAGAGAGAGTGTGTTTGTATGTGAGAGAGCACTAAGACAGATGCAAGCTCTAGGGATGATGGAATAAGAGGTCTAAATAGTAGTAAGTGTTTTTGAGCAGTAAATTCTTCAGTTTATATTAGGAAAGGTTGAGGTATTGAAGCATAGGGTGTTCTCTTCATGTGTGTGTCTGAATATGTGTGTGTTTGTGAGCGTGTGTGTGTGTTTAAGCATGTATATGTGAGAAAGAATGGGATCTTGTGTGTGTATGTAAGAATATGTGTATATAAGAGGGAACATGTGTGTGAACATGTATATGTATATGTGATAATGTGTGTGAGTGAGAATGTGTATGAGAGAGAGGGAGCATGTGCTGCATGTGAGCATGTGTATATAAGAGAGGGAGCATGTACAAGTATGAGGGAGATAGCATATGTATGTATGTAATTTTATAGATATATATCTATGAGAGAGAGAGGAGAAAGTTTATGCATCTCTCTTTCACTAATCCATTACACTGACTAGAAATCAAAAGTTTCCAGGTATGGAAAGCGTGAATTATTTTATCCTTATTAGTTTAAAATTTTGGATGCTGTTTGATGTGTCTGTTGTTTTGAAATATTTTATTGGTGTTTGAGAAATTTAAAACAAATTGTTTATGAGTTTTTAATTATTGGATCTTCCATTTACCAGCTGTTTTGAAATATTCTTTTTATTAGTTTGTTTATACTATTATGATTAATGTATTTATTATATTTCTTGATTTTATTGTTTAATGTCTGAGGATTGGTGGTGGTTTGTTTTTCCATTATTGCACCGAGTCTAACTTGTTGCGGTTTTCCTATTCAGTTCTTGCCTGCATGTTTCTATTTATACTTTATGGTCTCTTTGTTCTGTATTTGGTGAGGGTCTGCCTGTGTTCTGCATGTATGACTGAGGAGAGGTATTCTGCTAGCGTGTAGGAATCTATAGCAGCTTGGTTTCTTCTGATTTCCTAATAGGAGGTGTATTGGTGTGTTAGGGCCTGGTGTAATATTTATGGTGCTGTCTTTTCATAGATAGGGTTGTTAATTTTTTAAGTGCTGGCAGTTAGTGCTGTTTTGTTGTGGTAGGTTTATTATATTTTAATTGTAATTTACTCATAGCTTTTTGAGGGTCAAGTCCACACCTAACATGCATCACTGTACCCTAATACCATATGGGTTCCAAGTGTCTTTTTTTGTAAGGTTTTCTGGTTGGCACCAAAGAAATGCATGGAAATACTTGTGATATTTTTTTTTACCTCAGAAGACTGTACTTTGAATATTCTTTTTCATGTAAAACCTGACTGCATACTTTTTAACTGTGTACATGGAGAGAGCAGGAGACGGGGTGCAGGGGTATAAGATTTGTCTAGGCCAACTAATCCTCCTGCACCAGAAATGGGTTCCAGAGGAAGGGATGAAGTCCCGGAGGTTAAAGGGGTGACAGTTTTAAACTTTAGGTCGCTGGAAGGAGCTGGGCATTTTTTTGGCAGGCCCGAGACAGAGACTGAATGAAGTGTGTGTGTGTGTGGGTGTGGCGGGGAGCAGCACAATAATTGTTCACACAGGGCAGCAGAACAGCTAGCACCGGCCCAGACTGGTGGCATGGCTGCCTGCATTACCCACAAAGAGTAGGCAAGGCTAACCAACGTGCAGCAGAGAAATGGCTTTTCGTACATTCTCTTATACAATCTGGAGGAGTTGGCTAAGGGCAAAACGGAAACCTGAACTCTTGCTGGCAGTCAATCATATTGAGAAAGCAGGTTGAAGACTTATGGGCCCACATGTGTCTTACAAAGCTGTTGGCTGTTCCAGCCCTTAAGGATTACCGACCACGTCAGACGCAGATAAGAGCAGGGTTGCCAACTGACTCCAGATTTTCAGGACAGGCTGATCCTGGTCCTGGCTTTACCCCATTGCATGCCTATTGATTTCCCTAAGAAAAGCATGACCTCAAATCCCTGCTGGTTTTGGAGTAAAGCCAGAACTGGATCAGCCTGTGCTGAAAATCCGGAGTCAGTTGGCAACCCTAAAGCTATCTCATTTGCAGGTCCACACCTTTGGAATGCATTTCCAGTTAGTCTGAGGGAAGAGAGAGACTTAAAAAGCAACTTTAAAACTCTGTATTTTGATAAGGTATAAAATGAATGTATTCTTGTATTTTATGAGTGTGATGTTCGGTTTTAATGTATTGGTGTTTTAAAAACTGTGACTATTTGCGATGAAATCCGGTTGGATCCACAGTGTATGTAAAGGCAGAATAGAAGTCATTATAAATAAATAAATTCTAAAGAATGCATACAGACATTAAGCAAAGTTGCCACCTGCCGAACTCACTGAATTGTGTTAACCTTGATCTGTCTCGCTACTTAATTGTCTTTGTTGATGACTATTTTCAGCACTCCAGTTATATTAGCTTGAAATCTGTCCTGTCTTCCTAAGCCCTTGTTTTTTGCTCCCGATTTAATGTAACTTTATCTTCTATACAGTTGTTAAATGGTTTCCCCTGGTTTTGCTGTAAACCTGTACGATACGTCTTGGTCTTGAGCATTGGTATATTAAAAGAACTTAAATAAATAAAATAAAATAAATAATTTCATGGCATGAGTCATAGGAAATAAAGATTTGGGATGGCTTTGTTCGAAATGATCGGTAAAATGCAATAAATGGATTCCCGAAAGAAATGGAGGGTGCCCCTGAATTTAAACAGAATGTTTTGTTTAATTTGTTTGTTTCCCATTCAAGTCTATGGCCAGTTGAAAAGTGCTGCAGTGAGACAGGTAACTATAGCAACCAACTAATTCCCGTGAAGCCGATGAAATCGGCGCTAGGTGTCAACACGTATTTTTTAGCGCACGCAACAAAAACAGGCGCCTCAGCAGGATATAATAAAGGACAGGTTTGCAAATGAGATTCATGCGGAAAATCCACACAAAAGTGAACCCCACGCAAAAATGCGAGCTCACTAGGGATGTGCAAAGCCCGAACCTTTTGGGTCGGGCTTCGTTTTCGGCCCGCCGCGGGAAATATCGTATTTCCCGCAGTTCGGGCCTTTGAAATTCAGGGGGACCCGAATTTCGGGTTAGTGCGCACTAACATTTTTATGGGAGTTAACCCAAAAACAAATTTTTTCTGAAATTTCAGGAAAAGTTCGTTCGGGTTTTGGGGTCCCTGAACCAGGATGAATCGGGCAATTTTGTTGAAATTGCCTAATTCATCCTAAACGATTGCACATCCCTAGCACTCACAGCCCTATGTAATGAACCGCGCAGAAACCCACGCTGAAACCCGCATTAATGTGGTGACCCGCGAGTGATTCTTGGAGCGAAAGCCTTCCCTTTTTATACAACAGTGAAGAAGTTAGTGCTCCAGGAGTGGAACTGAAAGTGGGTAGAGCAATTTCTAACCCCGTCATGTTCCGTCTCTGGCCGCTTGGCAGTTGTACCAGCGGATGCCAGCAGACCCACCCCTGACTGCATATACAGACGCAGGGAACACTGATTTTTTTTTGTGTCTGTCTGACTTTGCACAGTGCACTGCACTGCTTATCTACAGACAGATTACAATGAAGAGAAGCTCAGCCTTGCCACCCTTCTCAGTTTATTCTCTTGCTGACAATTTTTTAGGTTCGGCAAAAGGAGTCAGTCAGCAGCGCACACACATACACTGTGTATGTGTGTGTGTGACAGAGACAGGGAACATTTTTACACACACCCTGAGAGATAGCTCTAGGAAGTTAGAGACTGGTGGGGGAGGGGGCTGATTCAATATTGTTCACTCAGGCTAGCGCACAGCTTATCCAGCGATTAGATGCGCATTTTGGATGCACTAGGCTAATACCCGGTGCAATAAGGGGATTAGCATGTCCAAAACGCACGACCAAACTCATGCTTAGCTAATAGCACTCATCATATGTAAATGCCATGTAGATAAAGCAATTAGCTATTACCCTGCTGCAAAAATTGCCATGCGCCTGACACTCACCTTTTAACATGGCAAATTTAATGCCAGCCCTGGAGCTGGCATTGTCTTGCCGCACGTCAAAGGCTCACTAAAAAACAAAAAGTCCTGCTTTCTGTGGTTCCTCCTACTTTTAGTATCATCGCAATACTAAGCAGGAGGAACCACAGAAAGCAGCGACATGAAAAAAAAAAGTCTTGACTGTGGCCAGCTTAGGGAAATGGACACTGAATTTACCAGCGTACATTTCGCTAACCCGTGGCTGTGCGTACAGCCACGTCTCCTGAGCACCCAATGCCAAAGATGCTCTAGGGATGCATATTGATCCCTAGCGTGCTCTTTTTAATGTGGCACCTCATTACCATACTGCATTGGGCACCCGGAAGATGTGGCTGTGTGTGCGTTAAAAAATTGGTGGCTAGTTTGGATGCCCATTTTTATGTGCGGCCTATTGCATCAGCCTCTAAGTTTGTGCAACTAGCAAACTGCTAACTGATCTTGAGAAGCTGGCAGTGCTTGCTAAGCACGGAAATAAACTCGATCTTTTAACTTGATTGTGTGTGTGACAGACAAACAGTCAGAATTAGAGTGTATTAGTGAGTGGCCCAGTTTCAGTAGGTCTATTGTGACATCAAAAGCCCAGGTAGCCACTTCCAATTTCCTCATGCCACTGTGAGGAAAGGGAAGAGGAGGTACTAGCAGCAGGCAAACCAATGACAGTCTATAAACAAGGGAGCACGGTGCAGGTAACTGTCCTCAAAAAACATTCAATCAAACCCTCAGAGGTGATAGTACACAATTTATTAGTGAAAAGGTTCCAAAATTCCAAAACGCAATTAATGAAAAGTCAGTTTGTCCCCCTACATGGACACCGTGTTTTGCCAAAAAGGCTGCTTCAGGGGGGACTATGTGGGGCAATAGCTCAACCACTTAAGCATTTATATATGATCATGGCACTGAAAATTTTGAAATGAAAATTTTGCCTCTGAATATCCTTAATAAAGATCTAGTCCAAGAAGTCTGTCCTCAACCCAAATCCAAAGAGCTGAACAATCACACAAAAAACTCTTACAGAATTGCACTTCAGCTTAATGGTCATATTTTGTATATCTCAAAACTCAAAACCCACAGAAATCACATCAAATACTCACAAAAATCCAAACGGAAACATTGCACTTTCGTAGGGAACCAGTTAGCCTTGCAGAAAGCCTCACGGTGCTTCGTTTAAATATTCGTATCAAAGTGTTTGCGGAATATTGTCAGCTTTCTACACAAGGCTTACATTTCCCCCAGTACAATGAGTATCACTCACAGTTTTGCACATTTTTTTTAGAATACTTGCAATTCCTAAATATGAACCTACAAGCTTCTTTGAAGATGTAAAGAAGATTTTGATTATATTGTTTGCAAGCATCGAACAGAGGAGCTGTTTTCAGACCAAAAGCCCTGAACATATACTAAAGAATACTTTCAGCTGAGAAGACAGCAGAGATAGCAGACCAAAAAAAAATACAGGAGAAGATGCGCTTTGGTTTGAAACCAAATTGGAAATTTCGACAAAAGTTTCCATTTTGCTTCCTTTCATTTTGAAAAGGAACTGAAACAAAAACCAATCAAAACTGTCATATGTTTGCAGTTGGCATGATAGTGTCTCAACCATCTACCCCCATCTAAGAGGCAGAAGCGATTCCCAGTCTCTCTGGCCTTGCTGGGTCTCTGTTTCCAAATGGGCCTTGATGCTGGGGCATCTGCTCACCGAGATACGTCAGTACGGCAAACTGGTGCCGGCTTCGGGGTCCACTGATTCCATTCCAGCAGGGCAGGAGCGACTGGGGATCATTAGCCCCCCTTAGACCCATGGATGTGGTACGTGGTTTGGGGGATTCCTAGGCAGGGGGGCGGGCTTTGGGGGACTATGTTAGTGGCGGCGGCAGAGGTGGCAGTGGCAGTGGCAGTGGCAAGGGAGAAGGGGCTGGGGCAGACCCAACATTTTTCTTTTGGTTTCCTGTTTTCCTTTAAATAAATGAAATAAAGCAAACAGCAAGCAAAAAAACATATGAAGTAAATTGCTCAGTGCACTGCACACCTCTAAGAAACAGCAGCAAAGGAAGCTGGAGCCTGAAGCTGACAAAACAAGAAACAGCTGAGAGAGAGCGAGCTAGAAAAGTGATCTGAAGAATAAGGAATTTTCAGGGTCCAAGGCTAATAATAGGGACAACGGGGGAGACGTGATAAAGATAAATTCAATCTTTTTTAATGGAAAGAAAATACTAAAATAAGGGGGGTCATGATATCAGGAGCAACAGAAATAAATATTTTTTTTTCACAGAAAGGGTTGTAGATACATGGAACACCCTCCTGGAGCAGGCGGTGGAGGCTAAACTAATAATGGACTTCAACATGGCATGGGATAAGCACAGAGCTGCAAACAGCTAGAAATTCTGGTAGAAATGTAGGCAATCATGCAAGCTGCAGTGAGAGACCCAGCTGCTAGTAAATTTGGTCTGGCAGGCTGAAAGTGCAGTAATAAAAGACCCAGTGGAAACACAAACACATAGGTAACTGGATCTATCTGGCAGTCTATATACACTTAGGGCCAGTGTACTTAGGGTCTTGCTTTTCTTAGGGCAGGCAATAGGGAAATCAGAAGAAGTCCCAGCATTCAATGGGGTAAAACCAGGACTGCATCAACCGGTCCTGAAAATCTGGAGCCAGTTGTCAACCCTAACCCTAGGCGAACATTTGATCATGCAGCTCCCTCACCCCACTTACCGACTGGTACAGCCCTCCCTCCTGCCAGCAGAAGTGGCTCTAGGACAGTGCTCCCCTCTTTGGCAGTATGAGCCCTGACACCACACCCTTCTGGGCCACCCCCCCCCAAAAACTTTGGTGCTCTAGGTCAGCGTTCTCAACCAGCGTGTCGCGGCACACCAATGTGTCGCCAAGCACACGCTGGCGTGTCGCCACAGTTCCCGGTTCCCCGCTGGCCCAGCTGCTCCCCCCTGCCCCAGCGAGATGTGAACCTTTCCTCCGCCTGGGCGGAAAGCGGCAGGAGAGCTGGAAGGAACACTCAGTGGTTTTAGCAGCGTGGGCTCTTCTTCCCGCAGCCCTGCGGCCCAGAAGAGGAAGTGGTGTGCAGCGGCCATGCAGCATCGGCCCGAAGGAGAAGAGCAGCGTGGACAGGAGCAAAAAGAGGAGTAATGGCGGCCCCCAGGGCCGATGGGACTCCTTTCTCGAGGTTGCGAAGGTTGGAAGAGGAGGAGACTGCTGCTGCCGCTAGTTGTTCTTCAGTGGGGAGAGAGAGAGAGTGGGTGAGCAAGCATATGTGTTTGAGACCCTGTGTGTGTGTGTGGGTGTGAGAGAGAGAGAGAGAGAGAGAGACAGCATGTATGTAAGTAATAAGTATGTGATTGAGAACCTGTGGGTGTAAATGAGAGAGATCATGTGTATGTATGATTAAGAGTCTGTGTATATAAGAGAAAGAGAGAGAGCATGTGTGTCTGTGTGTGATTGAGAGCCTATGTGTGAAAGAGAGAGCATGTGTATATGTGAATATGTGTGTGATTGAGAGTCTATGTGTGAGAGAGAGAGCATACGTATATATGAATATGTGTGTGATTGAGAGTCTATGAGTGAAAGAGAGAGCATGTGTATATGTGAATATGTGTGTGATTGAGAGCCTGGGTGTGAGAGAGAGAGAGCTTGTGTATGACAAGATAAATCACAACAATCTCAGGGCACCTGGAAATCAAACATTTCTAGGTATGAAGAGCAGAACAATTTTTTATCCCTATTATTTTTAATTATTGTGTCTTTGTGCCTGCTGTTTTGAAATATTTTATTAGTATCTGGAAACTTTTGAAATGAGTTTTTAATTATTGGATATTCCATTCATCAGCTGTTTTGAAATAATCTGTTTTTTTTATTAGTATGGTTTTACTGCTATTGATTTTATATTTCTTGATTTGTTTTATGAAGACCGGTGATGTTTCTCTTTTTCCTTTGTTGCACTGCATACAGTCTCTGGCTTGTTGCCGTTTCCACTTCAGTTTTTGTCTGCATGTTTCTAGTTATGCTTTATGGTCTCTTTATTCTTTGTTAGATGAGGTCTGCACCTGTGACAGAGGTGAGATTTTCTGCTGGCGTGTAGTTTCTAGGTAGGACACTATAGCAGACTGGTTTCGTCCGTTTTCCTAATAGGAGGAGTATTGGAGTTTTAAGGCCTGGTGTAATATTTTCAGTGTTGCCTTTTCTTAGGTAAGGTGGTTACTGCTTAAGTGCTGGAAATTGGTGCTGTTTTGGTGTGGGATGTTTACTATTTATGCAATTTCTGTTCAGACAGAATACCTATCTTTTCCTTGTGTCATTCTTAAAAATAAAAATAATTACCGGACCTTTACTTTTTATTTCCGCTGTAAATGTAATGAGCAGTGTGTCACACATGTGAGCGTGGTCTGTCAGGTGTGTCACGATGCGAAAAAGGTTGAGAACCACTGCTCTAGGCTACTACCTAGTTTGCCTTAAGGAAGCACTGGCCCTGAATACATCTTGTATTGTCTGGATTATGCAGCAGGCTACTGTCAGAAAAGGCCATGGGGACCTAGGAAGCTAGACATTCTGGCGACAGCTAGCTAGTATTAGTTAGGAAAAGGTACTTTGTTGTTAGACTTGGAAAGGGAGAGTACTGCATGGGATCTTGAATGATCATCTGTTTAAGGGGCTGGACTACTGTTATGACCGTCTGTCGCAGACGGCCTCAACCGACTCAACTCATGTCATGTATTGCCCTGCTCTCCTCTCCTGGTCAACTCGCGACTGGGTCTATCCGCCACTTCCGCATATCTTCGGGTTCTAAAGATTCCTCGTGGTGGCCGGGACGCCACTGACCACCACGCCAACCCTGGGCCTTCCTAGGCATGAGCGGGTGAAACAGGGCCTATCTTTAAAGGTCCAATGGCGAGAACCTCAGAGGCGTCCCCAACTGATGACATCACTAGGTTGGGATTCATAAACATCGCTCTTGACCCAGGCTAATCGACTTGGCAATGAGTTCTTTCGCTACTGGTACTTGCTCCTGTCTCCTTGGACCTGTGGTTCCTGCCTTGGATCTACCTGCGACTCTGGACTCTAGCTCGGGTACCTGTTCGCACTCCAGTTGGAGACCTTGTCTCCAGGCTTCACTGCTCCTCGGGGTAGCCCGTGCGCCTCCCAGAGGTCCTGCCTGCAGGCTTCCCTGATCCTCGGGGATTGCTCCTCGAACTACCTCACTGCCTTGGAGACTCTACCTTGCACTGCCTCGCTCCTCAGGGCAGTGCCTTCGCCAGTGTCTATACTCTGCGCTCCCCCACTCCTTGGGGCAGTGCCTACGTTCTACACCAGAGACTGTACTCCTCGCTTCCCCGCTCCTCGGGGCAGTGCCCACGTTCTATACCAGTGACTGTACTTGCGCTCCCCGCTCCCCGCTCCTGTGTCTACGTTTCTCTACCAGAGATTCCACCGTGTACAACCCTGCTGCTTGGGGAAGCTTACGTCACTACTTTGGAGATTTGACTTGGGCTTCTCCATTCCTCGGGTCAGCCGTCATCACACTAGAGCCTCTCTCTCTCTATGCTGTCCCGCTCCTCGGGACAGTCTCTGCTGCTTCCTGTCTTGTGCTCCCTGCTCTTCGGAGCCTGCCCAGCGCTTCTCTGTCAGAGGCTCCAGCTCTGATACTTGCATCTCCAGTTCTGCCTGAGTACTGGGTGTTCCCGCCGAACTGTGTCTCTTGCTCCACTCCTTGGGACCCTCTCACAGTTCTCTCTCTACAAGTCCCTGCGATCACAAGGCTGTGATGCAGGACATCCTATCTCTCTACTAGTACTACCGTGCCCCCTGCTGACCCCCGATGGTGAGAACCTGTGGGGCTCCTTCCCACGGGTTGCATCAACCCTCACCTCGGGCCAGGAATCCTAACAACTACAAAGAAGAAAGATGACAAAAAGCTGTCTTGGATAAGGAGTGATGTCTCTCGCTCAATGACTGGCAGCTAGGAGACATATTTGGTATAATGGGCATGAATAACGGGGCAGACCGGATGGGCCACCTGTACTATACTATGTTAAACTGAGGCCAAGTGTTTGGGGCTCATAAGCCACATTGCAGGAAGAAAACCAAACCGCGACAAAAAAGACAGCCCTGGAATCCAGAGGCTGCTGATGTTGGTGAAGAAGCTTCAGTGCTTAATGAGAAGTGGTCAGGAAGTGGGAGAGCCAGAGCTGCCCCAGAGAGCTGAAGCCCCCCCTTGCTGGGGCACAACAAAATCCAGGTCCGATGCTGCCAAAGTGAAAGCAGAGGGCAGTATTGCATCAGCTAGCGAGGATTTGTTTGTTTAAAACCCTCGAACTGCTGTGGTCCTTTTGAGCTTAGAGTACACCTGGGTATCCTGAGTATTTGTGGAACTCCTCCCGCTGGCAGCAAGAGGGGTGAGAGGAATGTCCGAGTCTAGAAGTGAGAGTGAGAGAGGGAGGTAGAGAGTTATCCCTTAGTCACAATGCAATGACCAGCCTTGCTATTCTTTGGAAAGTATCCTCAGTCTTCTGAGGGTCACTAAAGGTGGATGTGCAGAAACTGTTCTTGATTTAAACTTCTTTGTAAGTTCTGCACTTCGAATAGAGAGGAATATATAAGACAGGGTAAAGGAAAGATTCACTGATAGAAGGAAGCCACCAAGTAACATCTGAAGAAAGAGGATTTTTCAGGCCCATCGATATCATCTGGGATGATCAAAAACCGTAGTGAGATTTTTTGTTCCTATTTGGTGTCTTGTGCTCTTCCTCTCTCATTTACACCCCTCTTTTTCTCTTCAAATAAGCAGTGAAAGTGCGTGTGTGTGTGTGTGCGTGAGCGTGAACACTGGAACTCAAATGCTATGTCTGCAGGGCTCATGATAAAAGGATATCTTTATTTATATACTTGCTGCAAAAGGGAGGTCACTTTCCTTTTGTAGAAGAAACACCAAGACGACAGAAATGAGACTGGTGGGAGAAAGTGGGAGAAATCAGCAGTGCTAGAAACAAAAAATTATGCTTTGATATTCAGTGTTCAGTTCTCACAAAAAAATGCAACAACACTTCAGCTTCAATCCCATTTTTATTTTATTTTTGGCATGGCATTTGCCTCTTACTTTTTTAGGCTTTCAGCTCAGTCACAACCATGTCTGGGATCGGGGCTCCATGAGCCTTCACTCACACTACCCTGGGAATTGTGTTCCTTATTTTATACTCTCTGCCAATTTACTGTAGTTCAGTCTTTGAAGCAATAGCCCTTAGCAGGAGGCAATGCACCAGGGCTCCTTCTGGAATCCTGCAATCAGGGACTCCGAATCTGGCCTGTAGGTGTCACTGTTGTGCAATGACTGTGATTCCCTCTGGGGGCTGCGAGCTCTGCCTCTGTCTCATGCACAACCCCAGCCCGCCTGAGGAGCTGGAAACTGAGCCCAGGTTCCTCCGTCAGCTGCCGTCAGGGTTTAAAAATATTTCCTCCTTCCCCCCAAAAGATGCTGTGCAGTGTTTTCAGAAGTCCGGAAATCAGTAGTTCTTTCAGCTTTCTTGAATTCAGCCGGTGGAGGCTGTTCCAGCGTGTCGGGGGCGTTGCGTAAATGACACAGCGTTTCGGGGGCGTGACGTGGCGAACAAAAGTACGCGCTCGCGCAAAATTATAAAATCTACCCCATATGCTTTAGAACAAAGATCACTGAGCATTTTAGTAGTCACCCTCTGGACTGAATCTATCCTGTTTATGTCCTTTAGAAGGCGGGATCTCCAGAATTGTACACAGGTCTCACAAGAGACCTATACAGGGGCAATATCACCTCCCTTTTTCTGCTGACCATTCCTCTCCCTATACAGCCAAGCATCTTTCTGGCTTTTACCATCGCTTTATCCACCTGTTTGGCCACCTTAAGATCTTCAGATACAATCACCCCCAGATCCCCCTCTTCCTTTGTGCTTAGAAGAATTTCACCTCCAATACTGTCACTTTCCCTTGGGTTTTTGCATCCTAAATGCATTACTCTAGACTTTTTAGCATTAAATCTTAGCTGCCAGACTTTAGACGATTCCTTGAGCTTTACTAGATCCCTCCTCATACTATTCATACCTTCCTGGGTGTCCACCCTGTTATTGATTTTGGTAGCACTGGCAAAAAGAAAAACTTTTCCTGACAATCCTTCTGTAATGTCGCTCACAGAAATGTTGAAAAGAACTGGTCCAAGGACCGATCCCTGAGGCACACAGCTAGTAACACCATCTCCTCAGAGAAAACTCCATTTACCACTATCATTTGTTGCCTCCCACTCAGCCAGTTTCTAACCAAGTCAGTCCCTCTAGGTTCCAAACCAAGGGCACACAATGTATTTATAAGTCTTCTGTGCGGAACTGTATCAAAGCCTTACAAAAATCCAAGCACACTACATCTAGCGCTCTCACGTGATCCAACCCCCTGGTCATTCGATCAAAGAAACTGATCAGATTTGTCTGATTCAGCATGGCTGCAAAAATGAAATTCAGGGAGCACTAGACACAGAGTCACCTTTGACATCCTGCAATGCTTATTCATTCACAATGAATATGCATGAGATTTATATGGACTTTTATCTTCGGCACTTCACAGTGTACATCAAAGTGGATTACATTTGTATGCACTGCCTCCATTGTATGCAAATATATGTGTATTCATTATGGATATTCTGTTTGTGGCTTTAGAGTTGCCCATCCCTGATTTAAAGTGTGAGTCTGTTTTTATGCACCTGAAAAAGATAACTACTTCCTCTGATAATGTCATATAATTTGCAACATACTTTAGGAAGGTGGCAAAAAGCGGGTGGTACTTTACTTCCACTTGGCGTAATTAAGATGGATATGCATTTGGATCTCAGTCATATCGTATAATTAGTGGCGTCCCTGGTCTGAAAGGCCTGTCCTTGCTTTTGTCTGTTGAAAACATTACATTACCAGCCTCATTTCATAATTCTTATCTGTCATTATTCCAAAGGAAGAAAAGTAGGCTTGTGAGAGCACCTTGTCTGTATTTGTGTGCCCACATTTCCCCCTTTAATAACTTTTGTGTGTTTGGTATCCTACCACACCAGATTTTCAGGACACGGCAAGGAGGGCATGAAGATTTTTTATTTTTTTTTTTTTACAGATCTATGCACGTGCGCATTCTAACAAGTAAGTTCCCATAGTTATGGGTGGAACTTCTTTCTCTAAGGCCTTTGGAACTAGGATTATGCTGGTAGAACAGTCTACTCCGGCTGTCTAAATGTCAAATAAAATGCTAATTATTACAAAAAGCTGCTTTGGTGTAAATGCATATATTTATATTGTGGCTCTGTTTCAAGCAGAGCAAGGGGGACACCACCACCAGAGTGAAGCAGGATGATGGGTGAGGCTGGAGCAGGGCTTGGCTGGAACGGAGTGCAGGTAAGGCTGGAGTCAAGGCTTGGGCCGGAGCGGAGTGCAGGTAATGCTGGAACGAAAGCTTGGACTGAAGTGGCATGCAGGCAAGGCTGGAACTCTGAAACAACGTGTAGGTAAGACTGGAGCTCTGAAACAGAGAGCAGGTAGGAGTGGAGCTCTGGAACACTGGACCTCAGGCTGGGACTGGGACAGACTAGGACAGGACAAGACAGGGACAACACAGAACACCCGATGAAAGCCCGATAGCAGCGAAGGCAAGGAAGGCCTCGAGGGGCAAGATAGTGGTAGAAGGCCTAGGTAGGCCACAGAACAAGGTAAGCACAGGAAGGCTCTAGGCCGCAAGGCAGGCATGGCTGCACTCACCGTCTCATACACACACACACACACCCTCTTATACACACATCCATACACCCTCACATACATACTCACACACCTTCATACATAAACACACACACATACACCCTCATACACACACGCACACACACAACCTCATGCACATACATCCTCAAATACACACACACACACACACACACCCTCATGCACACATACCCTCATGCACACACCCACTCATACATACACACACACACATACACCCTCATGCACACACACACACACACACACACGCTCATGCACACACACCCTCATACAACACACACACACACACACCCTCATACATACACACACCCCCTCATCCACATACATCCTCATACAACACACACACACACACCCTCATACATACACACACACCCTCATGCACATACATCCTCATATATACACACACACACACACACACCCTCATACATACACACACACCCTCATCCACATACATCCTCATACAACACACACACACACACACACACCCTCATACATACACACACACCCTCATCCACATACATCCTCATACATACACACACACCCCCTCATGCACATACCCTCATACATACACACACACACACCCTCATGCACATACATCCTCATACAACACACACACACACCCTCATACATACACACACACACACACCCTCATGCACATACATCCTCATACAACACACACACACACCCTCATACATACACACACACCCTCATGCATATACATCCTCATACATACACACACACACACACACACACACACACAAACACACCCTCATACATACACACACACCCTCATCCACATACATCCTCATACAACACACACACACACACACACACACCCTCATACATACACACACACCCTCATCCACATACATCCTCATACAACACACACACACACCCTCATACATACACACACACACACACCCTCATCCACATACATCCTCATACAACACACACACACACACACACCCTCATACATACACACACACACACACCCTCTTGCAAATACATCCTCATACAACACACACACACACACCCTCATACATACACACACACACACACCCTCATGCACATACATCCTCATACAACACACACACACACACACACACACACACACACACACACACACACACCCTCATACATACACACACACCCTCATGCACATACATCCTCATACATACACACACACACACACACACACACCCTCATACATACACACACACCCTCATCCACATACATCCTCATACAACACACACACACACCCTCATACATACACACACACCCTCATACATACACACACACCCTCATCCACATACATCCTCATACAACACACACACCCTCATACACTGGGCTTACTTTCACAGGGCCAGTCTCTCCCTTCTTCCGCTGGTGGCAGCTCCATGGGGCCTCTTCCTTTGCCGCTGGCTCCAGGAGTGCTGGTGGCAACTCTGGCCCTGTTCTTTGCTGCCGCGCCGACTCTAGGAAATGGTGGCGGTGTCACTAGCCTCTGACACTGTAGGTCCTTGCTTTTGCTGGCATGGTTTCTCCCGCCACGTTACTGTTCCGCGCCACTGCAGGACTTTCCTGCCGGCGGCAATGGCAGCCCTCCCCCTGCTGCCATCCGGGGAGGACTGCCCCCCTCATCCCCACTCTTTGTCGCATCTGATTGGGAGGGAAGCCCTTAGCTTGCCCTACATCCAATGGGTGGGAAGACGTAAATCCACTCAAGAAAATCAATTGAATTGCTTTATCATAAAGAACTTAAGAATGACTATGAGGAGAAGTCATTTACTTAAAGAACTGAATCAATTGGTTTTTCCATCTGAATTTAAGGAAGACTGAGGAAAGTCACAAACTTACTAAAAGCACATGTAACAACAATTGGAAAATGAAGTACACAGCAGTAAAGAGAAATGTTGGAAGCCACCAAATACCTTCTCATGTGATTCATTGTGCAGTGACTTCATTTTTTCTCTGTGCTGTGATTACCAGTGCTGTGTGCAAGGATCTTAAAGGTGGACAAACTTAAGAGCAATGTGAGGGCCTTGATAGGAAACTCCAGCCCTCCCCTCGTGCAGGAAATCCTGGATATCTACATCTATGTATACCTTGTGATAATGTGACAGGGTCCTTCCAAATAGACATGTGAGATGTGGCCTCTGGAACTGTTATCTGGATTCAACTATCACAGGCCTTACATTTGTGTTCTAATTAATATTTAGCTGTTGTTTCCTGTTCAGGGTTGTGGATGATTGGGCGGGCTATGAATTCTTACTCAGATAAATAAATAAATAAATAAATAAATAAAGGCTTCATTAAATGTATCCCATAGCATGGCAAATGTGAGCAGATAAAAATACCTTTTCACGCTGTCCTGATCTCTATATTTCCGATGTTACTTTGACCTGGTTTAAGTTAAACAGAGCTGTTAGACCAGCCAAGCGTGAAGGTGTGCTGCCTTCTTGCAGTAAGAGAAAAGTGCTTTGCCATCCGAGGTGCCAATATTACACTTTTATGGGCAGAAAATATATTCAACAATTAAGGAGAAGGTAGAACACAAACATTGGGAAAAGTCTTTCTTTGGGGAGAGGAGGAGGGAGAGAGAAGTACAAATTTGGATGCATGTTTACCTTTCATGGATTCAATCATTCCTGCCTCGTAAGCCACTGACCTTTTATTCTGGACTATAAAATGGTATTTACTGTGTGTCTTGCTGCTGTTTATTCCCCCATTACTGCCTATGGAACCAGGCCACGTATGTGTTTGACAGGATATTAATTAGGGAAGAGAGCTAATTGAAGTCTGTGCAAAGGTTTTAGGCTTCTTGTTCAAATTTTGCCCTGGTGTCACAGTTTCAGCATGCTCCCTATACTTCTTCCAGCTAATTTCGGCTACTGTTAACTTAACAGGAGTGAGTTAGCATTTTTGAAAAGAAAGCATGAAGCTCATGCATATTTTAGTAGGGGAGATAATTGACTATGTGGCTTGGAGAGGGGCCTAGCTATAATCCCTGATTGCACATTCATTAAAAGCCTTTCATTGCTATTCACTGTCCAAATTAGTGATGATTTTTTTTTAACACAGCATAGCAAATCTGAAAACATTTTTACCTCATCCTATTCTGGCCTCAAAGACGGTAATTTTCAAAGGAGTAGCCATGGGTGCAACAGGGTTTATCTGCAGAAACGGCCTTTTACAAACTTGGCCTTCCTGATTTGCGAGTAAATTTACGTGCACACTGCCTGTTCACATGTAAGGTTACACAGGCTGGGTGGGGGCATTCCAGGGGGTGGAGATGGGGAGGGTTTTGGGCATACATGCTTAAGTGTCCACAAAAATATTTGGTGCACGTAATAGCAGGTGTAATTGAGGGTAAATTTGGTGGGATCATTTTCAAGGCAGAGTTATGTGCATAAGTCTGCTTTGAAAACTGAAGAATGTATTCACTGAATTATTTAGGCAGGCTGGTATAAAATTATCTTCTAAAGGGGGGAATAAAACCCTTAAATTAACATTTGGAGGAATTATATTTTTATCCCGAGTTTATGCAATATAGCTAGCTTAGACCTAGATTCATCATTTTGGTATAAATGTTGCGACAATAGCACCCATGATAAAAAAAAGGGGTGTGGTTAGGGTAATTTTCCAAATACTGCAACATTTTCACATCGCAAGCTGAGAAGTGTTACGCGCCCCGCCCGCAACCATCCCGTGCACGGGACCGCTCACCTGAATAGTTCCTCAGCGGGTCCCAGGACGACCTCCCTCGCGGTAGTTGCTAGCCCAGCTAGGCCCCGGCGTCCCGCGGTGGCGGTCGCCGGGCCTTCCTATACGCGCCAGGCCTCACTCCGAGGTTCGACGTCTCCTGCCATGCTAGCCACGCCCCTACGCGCGCGCACGCAGACCGCCCGGACACTTGTAGGGCCGAGGGCGGGTCTTGATTCCGCGGCATGCCCTGATTGATCTAACAATCAGGTCAATACAGTAAAGTGCGGCCGTGGTTACCCTGCTTCTAACCCACCTTCTACTCACAATTTGGCCACGTTAGTCCAACCCGCGATTCACTATCCCCTTTAACCCATTCTTACCGCCTCTTTAAATCAACGAGTAACCCCTTCTGCCCGCGGCATGTATATGAGATGTAAACGATTGGATTAGCTATTCCCCCCCATTCAGTAACGCGAACCCCGACTATAGCCTTTTTAACCTGCAGTTTAGCCGCACGTTTAACCTGCTAATTTACCGCCTACCCCTACCGCTGCGTTAGAGGCAGGGGTAAGGGTAGACGGCAAACTTTCTCCCAAAAGAAAACCTAAAAACCTAAAATCCCCTCCTCCCGAAGCGACTGGACATGTAAAATATTGAAAACCTAAAATCCCCTCCTCCCGAAGCGACTCGACATGTAAAATATGTGAATAAGTGTAACCAACTTACTTTTTGTTTCTTTTTCAGCCCTTTCAGCCTTCTCTGCCATCCTCCGGAGGGGGCAGCCAGCGGGGGCAGCCGGCAGCGAAAGCGGCTTCCAGCGGTCCCCGCTGGCAAAGACAGACGAATGCACGCCCGTAGTGCACGGGCGCTCAAGCCAATGAAAGCACATGGACGGACGTGTGTGACGTACGCCGTGACGTCATGCACGCGCATTCATGTGATTTCATTGGCTTCAGCGCCCGTCAATTTGGGTGCTCTAGCCAGCGAAGCACATGACATCACAGCGTACGCTTCGCTCGCTCTAGCCATTGGCTTGAGCGCCTAAATTGACGGGCGCTCAAGCTAATGAAAGCACATGAACGCGCGTGCGTGACGTCACGGCGTACGTCACACACGCCCGTCCATGTGCTTTCATTGGCTTGAGCGCCCGTGCACTACGGGCATCTGTTCGTCTGTCTTCGCCGGCGGGGGCCGCTGGAAGCCACTTTCGCCACCGGCTTTCCCCGCCGGCTGCCCCCTCTGGAGGACGGCAGAGAAGGCTGAAAGGGCTGAAAAAGAAACAAAAAGTAAGTTGGTTACACTTATTCACATATTTAACATGTCGAGTCACTTCGGGACGAGGGGGTTTTAGGTTTTGAGGTTTTACGTATTTTACATGTCGAGTCGCTTCGGCTTCGGGAGGAGGGGATTTTAGGTTTTTAGGTTTTCTTTGGTTAAAGTTGGGATCCTCTTCCTGGTGCTTGTCATTTCAAATGTCATTTGAAATGACATTTGAAATGACAGGTACCAGCGCACCCAGGATACTGTATAGGCGCTGTATAAAGCGCCTATACAGTAAAATGGGTTGTGTGAGCCTAATGCTCACGGACGCTTCTTGGACGCGGCTTGCATTTGCAAGCTATTTAAATACAGTATGGAGCGGTAGGTGAGCCGGACTGTGCGTGCGGCAAACGCGGGTGCGCCCGGCACTAACGCAGCTCTTCCTACCGCTCCTTACTGTATCGGCCTGAATATAAGGAAAATCCTGCTTCTACTTCCTTGCCTTGGCAATCGGGTCGGCTTGTATGCTAGATTGTCTCTGTGCTTGTTCCTGCTTGTTCCTAGTCTCGTTCCAGGATCCTTCTGTTCCAGTTACGTTCCTGACTTGTTCCTGCATTCTCGTTCCTGAGTCCTGCCTGTTCCTGTGTTCGTCTGTCTGTCTACCCAGGTAGTATCCTCGGACTGACTTTCTGGTACTGACCTCGGCTTGCTCCTGACCTGCCTGCCTGCTGCCTGCCTACGACCTCTGCTAGTTCTTGACCTACCTGTCTGTCTGCCGCCTGCCTCAAGACCTCAGCCTGCTCCTGACCTGCTCGCTTGCCTGCCGCCTGCCTCAAGACTTCTGTTTGCCTCTGATTTCATCTGACCTCCAGTATCTGACCCTTGCCTCATTGACTACTCCTCGGACTGACCTATGGACATTGACCTTTCGCCTGCCTGACCTCGTCTCCAGATTCTGGCTCTGTTTGTCGCCTTGTCATCACCAACTCTGTTCTGGTTCTCCCTGCTCCAGCTCGAACCTGACTGTGCTCCTTCTGTGTCTGTGGGCACACCGGACTTCATTCTCCCAGGAGACCCTGCGAGGCCCACCTAAGTCCAAGTGGCCCGGGTCCCTCAGGCTTCCAGTGGTAAAGCCCTACCTAGCTTCTGTCTCCTCCAGTGCTCCGCCCCCTTGTGCCAGTTACCTCCTGTTCCCTTTCAGGAGTCGTTCCACCCTTGCCCCAGGATAAGGGTCAACCCCCGAGCGCAACAAGAAGTGCCCAGACAGGTTTTTATTACATTTTGAGCTACTAGAGAGAGAGAGAGAGAGAGAGAGAGAATCTTTATAAGGCTCTTATATAAGTAAACTATTTATACCACTGTAAGAGGGGTAGCTAGTAATGTTTTGTTGGTGGGCTAGGTATTGGGGGCCAGTTTTACATGCACAATCAGAGGTAAAAACAGCACAGTAGACATCAGTGAAGATTTTATGTGATTTGGATGGATGAAAGGTACACAAAGATGAGATTTGTATATTGTCTCATGACCTAGTTTCATAGCTCCTAGGTAGAGTATGCATCATCTTTTTGTACCTTTCCTCACTTCAATTCACATAAAATCTTCACTGATGGTAACTGTGCTGTTTGTACCTCTGACTGTGCATATAAAACTGGCCTCCTAAACCTTGCCCACCACCAAAACATCATCCTGAGTTAAGAGATGCCCCTCTTACAGTGGTATAAGAAGTTGACTAATATGACTATCTCTCTCTCTCCGAAATGGGATTTGCAATATTTATTGAAAATTCCATTTTGGCTATAATGCACAGCTATTGCAGGCATAATGCCAGGAAAAAAAAGTGTACTTAAATCCCACGATTCCATGCATTACCATATTGCATGCATTGTTAAGCACCCCTCATTTTCATAAACTCTGCCCAAATTCTACCCACTTGATGAAATTTTAAAAATTTGCATACATAGCTCGCAATGCATTGTTTATCGCATGTGTTATGGCATTAGTGTAAGTGTCAGAATTTTATAAAGTGGATGATTAGATGCTTTTTATGCTTTTAGAACCAATTAAAAATTAAATATTTGCTAGATCATTCCAAATAACGTTTTTGATCATAATATGGATGTATTGAATTTAACCTGTTTCCTTTTGAACAGCCTGTATTGGTATTTAACTCTCAGCCAGTACAGAAAATTAATAGCATTTTTTATTGCTTTATGATCAATTATTTGGAGGGGGTTTGACCCCATTGGGAAGATTCATATGAAACAATTGCCTCAGCAGTATATACAGAAGGCCTATAATTTTAATCCATGCCTTGAGAGCCATAGAGCAGGAACTATGGGCACTCCAGAAGATCTTTTCTAAACACACAGAGTCCATGATGAAATAAGTCTAAAAGGCACAAATGGCAAATCCATTCGTCATTCTGATTCAGGGCACATTGGTTAGAGCATGCTTTCCAACAAGGAATGCCGGTATAGAAATGCCGGTATAGAAAAACTTAAAAAACTTAAAATAAATAAGGACAAAGATGGATGTACTCAAAAAGTATTTGCCTTTTACAGAGCCAAAGAAAAAACAGTAGCATGAAAGATGATTGATTCATTGCTGGAAGAATTTTCATAGAGAAGTAATCTATGATCTCTACTAGATGATCTAGAAGTCTAGAGTCACTTTTTCTTCCGAGCTATTAGACATGGACAGAGGAGATTATTGGAAGCAGACTTTCTGAGTTTCTCCTGAAGATTGGTGGCAATGAGAAAGGAAGATGGAAGACATCACCTTGAAATGAACTGACGTCTGCCTTAATTGGATTAACTAGAAGTAGAGTAACTAGAATACACATGCTGGCTATTGACTTTGATTATTGGACAATAATTAGTTCAGACATTTCTGTGCTCCTGGCTGAATGCATCTGAGAAAAGTAAGACTGAGATAAACAGAAATTACTCAGCTATCAAAGAATGAAATATGAGCATCTAAAAACAAGCAAACAATCAAACCTGAAGGCTATTTCCCTTCTGAACTTAGACAATAATATGTCTTCAAAATCCATAGTAAACTACTGGAGAGGCATGATTGGTTTAATTGCACACTTGGATTAACCAAGCTGTATGTCTAATAGAGATCTGCAGACAAAATATTTTTGTTTTGGTTTGTTTTTCCATTTTTTTTTGCATTTATTTTTCAGTTTGTTTTAATGTTTGTTTTGGATTGGTTCATTTGTCAAACTGAAATAAACAGAAAATCCCCCCAAAACAGATATCCCAAGCATGTGCCACTCCTTCCTCAGGTCCTGGGTTCTCCTGAGGTCTTCTGGGGCCTTCCTGATCTCCTCTGACCCCCACCTCAACCCTTTGACAATAAGCCATGGCTGGGTCCTTTCTGGCTTAGCTGAGCCAAGCCAGCTATGGCCTCCCCTATGATTGCAACTGTCTCCAGATTCATCCAACAGGGTTGATCCTATCCTGGGTTTACTCCATTGCATGCAGGGATTTGTAGTTCTGATTTCCCTATTGCAATCCCTAAGAAAAGTAAGACTATATGCCCCTGCATGCAATGGAGTAAACCCAGAACTGAATCAACCCTCTCTGACCAATCTGGAACCAGTTGGCAATCCTAGCCTCCCCTTCCCCTCTGACCTCCCTCCCACCCTCCAAAATGAGCCAGGCCAGGGACTTCCCCAGCCCCTACTTACACCTTCAATGAGGGATTTCCATGAAGAAAGAGGAAGGAGCAATCCCCAGTTACTCTTGCCTCACCAGTGTCCCTTTAAAAATGGTGCTCACTAGCCCTGAGACCTGTGCTACGTTGAGATCACCAAAATGGTGATGTTCTTAGGACTGGCAAACATCATTTTCTTGTACGGCTGTACAACAAAATGGCATTGGCTAGCAAAACTCTACACTACCTCAGGACTCTGTGTTCCGGGTAAGAAGTTAGATTTCTCAGGCAGGCATCAGTAATTGAGAATGCTACAGAAGGGAAGCATATATGTACTCACCCATTTTCTAAAACAGAGAAGCCTTCTAGATGTAGGAATTCATGCTGGCTGATAGCACAAGGCTGACACAGGAGATGGAGATTCATGGAGATTGCCATGCTGGGTCAGACCAAAGGTCCATCAAGCCCAGCATCCTGTTTCTAACAGAGGCCAAACCAGGCCACAAGAACCTGGCAATTACCCAAACACTAAGAAGATCCCTTGCTACTGATGCAATTAATAGCAGTGGCTATTCCCTAAGTAAACTTGATTAATAGCCGTTAATGGACTTCCCCATCAAGAACTCCAAGAACATAAATAAATAAATTAACTAATTAACAAAACAGTGGGGTAGATTTTCAAAGGGTTAAGAGCGTAAGATATGCGTGTTAGCCCCGAAAACCTACCCCTGTGCGCGCCGAGCCTATTTTGCATAGGCTCAGTGGCGCGCGCAAGCCCCGGGACGCTTGTATGTCCCAGGGCTTTAAAAAATGGGCGGGCTGGGGGGCATGGTGGCGGTTCGGGGACGGTCCAGGGGTGGGGACAGGGCGTGGCAGTCGTTCGAGGGCAGTCCGGGCGCGGTCCTGAATCCTCCGGCACAGTGGCCTGTGCCGTGGGATAGTGCACCGGCAGCCGGCCGGCTCACGCAAGTTATGCCTGCCTTGGGCAGGTGTAACTTCGGAAACAAAGGTAGGGGGGGATTTAGTTAGGGCTGGGGGGTGGGCTAGATAGGGGAAGGGAGGGGAAGGTGGGGGGGATCGAACAAAAAGTTCCCTCCAAGGCCACTCTGATTTCGGAGAGGCCTTTGACGGAACAGGGAAAGCCATCGGGGCTCCCCTTGGGCTCGGCGCGCACAAGGTGCACAAGTGTGCACCCCCTCGCGCGCGCTGACCCAGATTTTATAGCATGCACGCGGTAGCACGCACATGTTATAAAATTGGGTGTACATTTGTGCGCGACGGGTAGTGCGCACAAATGTACCCTGCTCACGTAACATTTAAAATCGGCCCCAGTGTGTACAGTATATGGAATAGTCAATACAATAGCGGTGACATATATAGAACAGTTGATACAATAAAGATGTAAAGAGCTCTATTGGGTTTCTATTATTCGAGCATAGCAATTAACAGGGACGGTAGCTTTTAAATAGGCACACGGGCGCACATGTGCATGTGTTCGCCAACAAGCACCAAGGGAAGCAGCCATTTTATAACATACAAGCACATATATGCATGTATTTTATAAAATAACCTGATTGCGCATATATGTGCCCACAAGTTTAAGTGGACGGGCACCTGAGCGTGCAAAATGATGCTTTTTATCACATAAGTGGAATATAGCTGGATAAGTGCTGCTACTTAGTTAAGTTCCGGTTTGTCTGTCTAATTAGCGGCAAAGGCGCTAGTTAACTGAAAAGTAGTAATTTAGTCAGATAAGTGCAATATGTGCAAGTGATATACCGACATATTTGAACTTCAAATTTTAAATGGATACATGACTAGATTAGAATGGCCCCCAGTTTAGCCAATTTGTACATGGCAAATTTCGAAGAACAGCTATTATACCCTGCTCCAATTTTTTCATATGTCTCTCACTGGACTCGCTATATCAACGATATATTCTTTCTTTGGCATAGCGATGTAGCACATCTAAACAATTTTTTACAGTGGTTAAATACTCTGGATCCTAATCTCCTTTTTTCTATGCAATATCATTACTCTTATATTTCATTTTTGGACATTTTAATTACATTAGAAAATGATCATTTTGTTACTACTCTTTATAAAAATCCAACGGACAGAAACACACTTCTTCATTTTTCGAGTTTTCACGCTTACAGTTTAAAGAAGAGCCTTCCGATTGGCCAATTTTTGCGCCTCCGACACCTTTGCTCTGACAAGGCTGAGTTTTGTATTCAAGCTCAAGGTTTGGCATCCAACTGCTTCATCGTGGTTACCCCCATCTGTGATTAAAAAAGCATTAAAAAGAGCATCTAATGCACAGCGCGAATGGCTACTGTTGGAGCCTACTGAAGGACGGCTGGACCCTCCGCTGGTGTGTACAATTCGATGCTCATCTAGGTCTCAAGATATTGTCAAGATTATACGAGATCATTGGCACATTGTTCAGATTCATCAAGTTTTTCAAGATTTTCCTCTTATTGCTTTCAGCAGAGGCAAAAACCTACGGGACTTGTTGACTCAAACCCGGACGTACGTTGATGCACCTACTTGTTCTGATGAACCCCTTGGCCACTGGGCTTGCGGCAAATGCTCTATGTGTGCACAATCGTCGGATGGTCCTTTTTGGATTGACAATGCTGGTATTACTCATGATGCTTATTTTCATTCTACTTGCCTTACTTCCCACGTTATATACATCATTGTTTGCCCATGCACTAAAATCTCCGTTGGTAGAACAAAACGTAACATCAGAACACTACTAATCGAACATCGGAGTTGCCTAAATACAGGTAAAATCAATGCACCTATTGTACAGCATTGTCTTGATAATCAACATCAATTTACTGATCTCAAATGGCGGGTCATTGATCGGATTTTCCCCACGAAGAGAGGGGGAGACCTTCAGAAACTCCTTAATTTACGGGAGCAGCGCTGGATATTCCAATTACGGTGCATAGATCCCGATGGCCTCAATGCGGCCATTGAGTGGTATTTTTTGTTATGAATTACCTAGCAACTATGCACGTCATTTCCTGGGTGGAGCCTGCATTTTGATTGGTTGCAGCTACTTGAAAAATGGCACGATAGCGTCCCCTCCGGCAGAGGAGAAAATACTATTGCTTGAAGATGCTGCTACTTTTATCTTCACGTTGGTATCACTGCTACATAATGTGTACATATATATGAGTTGTGTTGAAACGTCGATTTACTCAAGATGTGCTTAAATTGCAGATATCATTGGCCCTTGAAGAAGGCTTTTGAAGCCGAAACACGGTCCGTGTCGGGCTTGACGCTGTGCATGTCTTCACGTCCATGTCTCTGTTATTTCCTCGAGAACATAAAGCTAAGTGCTAAAATTTGCAATGTTACTAAAAAGCTAAGTGCCTAAATTTGCAAAGCTACATAGCTTATGATGTGTCAATGGGCCATTTTATTGTTCACTTGTGCATAAGAAAAATCTTAAAAAATATTTTGGACATTATATGACCGATGATTATACCGCTGGTATACTATTGCTAATTAGCATCAGATATGTATGCCTTGTATGAGGTCTGCTGATAAGTAAGATCACGCTGTGTACTTACACTATTATAGAGTTCTACTTCTGGGATTCTAGCTGGTTTATTTACTGTAGATTAGAATGTACACATGCTATTTGAGCACATTTACCTTCCGTAAGTTGGCTTTTACACACGTATGTCAGTGGATTTTATAAATGTGTGTGGCAATGAGATTACCAGTTTAAACAATTAGTCTACCAGTTCACCCAGTCCAACTGCAGCTCATAAAGACCCTCCTGGATTTTCAGACCGAATTCCCCCCATTTCACCTCAGACCCCCCCACCCAGTCATTTTTTTCACTTTTGAGATATGTATGATCACTTACGCCAGATATTGAGCAGGAGTAAATATACGCAAGTAAAAGACTTATGTGTGTCACTTTCACAGATTTTAAAATAGCAACTTATATGTGCAAATGTTGGCCCGACCATGGAATACCCCTGGCAGACCCCTTTTTCGCACAAGCACATTTACTCGCGAACCTCGATTTTATGCATGCATTTTTCAGTTTTGAAAATGCATATACTCACGTTTGTGCTTTTGTATGTGCACATGCTATTTTTTATGCGTTAAGGATATGCTTAGTTTAACACTATTTTATTTGATTGTTTTTTATGTCTTTTTTTCGATTCTAACTTTATTTCTTATAGTCGTATTTTATTTTTTAATTTTTTAATATATAAAAAAGGATTATTTATTTGGTTATTTTTAAATTTTATTATTTATTGGATTAATTGAAATTATATTTGTTATTTTACAGCCCCTGATGTAGCCGATTAGGTGAAACTCGGCCAGAGTTGGGCAATTTATTTAATTATATTAATAAAGGAACTTCTTTCCACAACATACGGTCTTGTTCTGTCTTTGTTTGCTTGTAATGAAGTTGGCAATATAATAAACCCTGGGGAGTGGGCAGTTCTAAAACTCAGTGTAGAGTGTTGCGGTTCTGGCTGCGAGCACCGTGGCCAGGCCCTTACCTCCGGGCTCCCGGACCTGCTCTTGTTTCCAGAGGCCTAGTCTGCGGCCTGGATGGCGGTATCCCCGCTGGGGCTGCGCCGCTGTGAGCTCTTCCGTGGACGCCCTGCTCTTAGGCGCGTGTGCGCACCACTGGGGTGCTTTTCTAGGCTGTTTCCCGCCAGTGGTGACTCCGCCCAAATCCTAACATCAGACGCCGCGGCCTTGATAAGCAGGCCGCGGCCATCCAGTCTTTGCCTTGCAATGGGTTAGCCTCCCGGTTTCCTGTTGCGCTGTGCCCCAGAGTGACTCGCTTGGCTTCATCGCTCCGTTCCTGCTACAGTACCTGCTTGGTTCCTGCCTGCCTGCTTGCTACAGTACCTGCTTGTTTCCTGCTTGCCTGCTACAGTACCTGCCTGGTTCCAGTACCCGAGTCTTGTTACAGTTCCTGCCTGGTTCCAGTTACCTGTCCTGATCCACAACCTGCCTAAGTCCCAGCGGCTGGGCCCTTACGGGGCTCCTCCCGGGGGAGTGCCAGCTTCCAGGGTGAAGAGCATCTACGTCCTGCCTGAACATCTGCCTCCCGGCCTGCTTTTTCATTAGAGACATTGTCCACCTTTCCCAGTCTCCAGCAGGTCGGCCCAAGGGTCCACTAAATAGAGGCTCCCATAGCATAGAGAGAGTTATGGAGATGCACAAGTTTCTTGGAAGCATTTTTCAGAAAGGACATTATTTTTATTCACCTGCAGAGACATATTAATTTTTAATGGGAAATTGTTCAATGTCCCAAGTAAGGGTAAATCAACCATTTAATTTATAGGGATGATTAATAATGCATAGGGGCTCAAAGTTTGGGCACAGATTGGTTGTTCTGAATCAACCAACACCACTCTTGCCATTGATGCAAAATATATTTCAACATTTATTTTAGAATGGCAACCATGGGTTTAAGCAACGTGCTGCATATTTGCCAATGGTTGTAAGCAAACTAGCTGCTTATTGTCTGCAAATTCTGTAGAAGCTGCTGTTTGGTGACGAGTATGTACCCTTGTAGACATATCCCCTTCACAATCCTACTGTAAATGTCACCATCACTACAATAATGGAAGCTGTGACTATGCCAATGTTATATATTTAAAAAATCAAGCTCCTTGTATTGTTTGCTGAAAGCCTCTTGTTTGAAGATCACACCTGCCAAGGCGACAAGGAATCTTATGCTAACAGATATACAACAACAAAGCTCATGTCAAGACTCGCTAGCAGTTCCAGCTTAGTAGCTCAAGAGAAGCATGTGGTGCTTAGCTTATCTTACAAGAAACTTTTGCAATTCTAACTTAAAACTGATCATTGTATGTAATTGAAAATAATGTTTATATGAAGTATTTACCTTTGTTCTCCCCAAGTAGAAAGCAGTCTGTAAAAATTAAATTTTTGTATGCATTTACCGTATACTTCTCTAATATAGTTGATAAGGTGACCTAATTTAAGCCAATAAGGTGACCTAGTTTAAGCAAATAAATGATGCTTGGACTCTCTCATTTCTGTTCTAAAAAAAATAATTTCTTGGCATACAACAGATTTCTGCTTTGGTACAATATGGCATACTGGGGAGAACATCTAGGTAGCATTCATGACTGAGCAAAAGGTTTGCTTTTGGATGTTTTCCAATTATCTTTTTTCATATTTTTGGATATAGGTGAGTTTACTCCTCTTTAACTTTTTTTTTTTACTATGCCATCAAAGTTTTTATTGCGGGATCAATTGGAGTCTTGTTTTCAAAGCAATTATTTCCCATATAGCTCAATTGGACACATATGTGAGACAAGAGGGGACCCACATTTGTATCTACATTTATAGGAACAAATAAGCCGCACTGACCCTAGCGCAGCTTTTTTGTTAGCGCTGTGGACCCTTGAGCCGGCATGAGAGTTAGAACCTCCACTGAGGGAAGGCCCCCCAGTAGGATTCGTAGCTGGGAGGCGGTGCTGAACCAGGAGACCCGACAGGAACTTCACCTATAGCAGCCCTCATTCCCCTCAGGTTGAGCCGGGGCCGGCAGGACTTAGGTGAGGGTCTCCTGGAGAAGAGAAGACCACGGGAGGAAGCAGTGTAGACAGTCAGGGTCGAGGCTGGCGGAGGGTCCGGATGAATGAGGGTGGTCCAGGAGTCAGGGCAGGCAGCAAAGAAGCAGCACGAGGAACCAGGACAGAAGTTGGGGCAGGCAGAAGAGAAGCAGGAACCGGGAACACGCCGAAGGTCAGGACTGGCAGCAGACAGACAGAAGAATCAGGAAACCAGGCCGAAGTCAGAACCAGGAAGACAATCCAAGGGCTAGGAACCAGGAGAAGGAAGTGGAATCACGGGAACAGGAACAGGCAGGGACACAGGAACACTGGAACAAGCTAGAATGCAGGAACGCAGCAACTAGAATCTCCGAGGAGCAGACCCGTGGCCAAGGCAAGGAATGGGAGAAAGAAGTGGGCTTAAATAGCCCCAGCTGATGATGTCCTTGTTGGGGGCCGGACCACGGTTCTTTCAATAGGCTGCCTTGGCCACGCGCGCCTAGGGGGGAAGGTCCCCAGAAGAAGTCGGAGGCGTCTGCTTCATGGGAAGGACACTGCGGCAGGGTCCCGGGGCGGCCTGCCTCAGACCACCGTGGAGAGAGGCTGGAGCCGGCATCTGCTGGCACAGGTAGGGGGACCCGGCTTCGGCAACCCGCGGCCGGGGTTCCCAACATTTTTACTGTTTTAGCATAGATTTTTTTGTGCTAACCTAACCCCGTCGAATGACAGCATGTGCTATAAATATGTTTTTAACTAAATAAATATAGGTTTTACCGCCAAATCCCCCCCTCCCACCTCAGTAAAATGGAAGTAAAAAAACACAACAAGATTACTGATTCTCCATGCAAATTTCAGGGCAATAATCTTATTAGCTATTATCCTGCAATGCAATGAGGTCTGCTAGTGGGAAGGCTGCCTAGTGGGCCTTCTTTTATCATCGGAAATTTAACTCCTGTCAGAGGCAGGAATTAAAGTTCCTGTGGGAGAGAGGAGGTCACTGAACCCCTCTTGGGCAGGCCTGGTGGACAAATCTTCCCTCCCTCTCCAAGATGGCTGAATCTTCTCTATCCATCCCACCTGCAAACAAATTGGCCAGGATGGGCTGGGCTGAGCAAATCCTCTCTGTCCCGTTCAGAGCAGGCCAAACCCCCCTCCTTCCCATCTTAAAAAAAATTAGCCAGGTCAGAGCAGAACTCCAATCCTACTAACACCCTTCCCAAAGACAGCTGACAGTGGAGGAAACAATTGCCAGTGAAGTGAATAAATTAATATTAAGTGACTAATAGAGGTACGCAGGGAAAAAAAATTGTTTTTGTTTTTTGGTTCATTTTTGGGAGAGTTTATTCCATACATTTCAGTTCGTGGAATGTTTGATTCATTTTAGTCCTGAAAAAAAAGTGAATCAAACATTAACAAAAAAAGGAACCAATACATGAAAATGGGTCTCCCAAGGCCTCCTGTCTTGTCCCCACCACCTATCCCTCCCACCCGGAAAAATGCTAGGGCCAGGATTACCTGGACCCCACTTACCCAGTCCGGTGGAGATCCAGAGCCAGCAAAGTCTAAGCCCAGGCTGAAGCCTCGTCCTTGCATAGGCCAAGGCTGCAGTAGGTTGGCAAGACCTCGGCTTCAGCCTACGCAAGGCCTCAGTCTCGGCTTAGACTGGAATCTGAGCCAGGGCCAAAGCTGGGCCCTGACGCTGAGGTCTCAACCCGGACCCTGGCTCGATGTCAGGGCCTTAACCTGGACAAAGACCCTATGCCGGGGCCAGCTCAGATGTCGGGTCCTGATGCTTGAACCAAGGCCCAGATCCAGGCCTGACAACTGGTCCTCAACCTGATCTCAGGCTCGATGTTGGGGCCCTATTTGAAGGCCAAGGGCCTCGGCCTAGGTTGGAGTTGGGGCTGACGCCCAATGCTATATATATAAATGGTGTCATTCACTGGAGCGAATGTGCCAGAGTTAATTAACTTTGGCACAACCCCAGCACACATCATCAGTTTATGAAGAAAGAATACAGAAGAGGACTGCTTCATAGGAGCTCCAAGGCCTGAGCTCTGGGCCTGGGCCTGATGCTAGGCCAAGGCCCAAGCAGTGGGACCCAGCCTCCAAGCCAGACCCTGGTATCGGGCCTTGGTCCAGGCGAAGGCCCTGGTATTGGGACCCAGCTTCTGGACCAGGCCTCAGCATTGAGTCTGGTCCATGGCCAAGGCCCCATCATCAGGACCCAGTCTCTGGGTTGGGCTGTAGCATGAGGCCTGGTTCCAGGGCCTGGCCTAATCTGAGGCCCAGGTGTTGGGATCTGGCCACTGAGTTGGGCTATGGTGTTGGATCTGGGTCTGGGTCAAGGCCCTGGCATCAGGACCCAGCCTCTGGATCTAGGCCGAGGCATTGGAACCTGGCCTGACCATCAGATACCTGATGGATCAGATAAGTGATTGTTCCCGAGGGGGACCCTCAGGTTTCGGCCAAGGTCTCAGCATCGCCCCTAGCCTCAGATGAGACCCCAGCATCATGCTCAGGCCTAGGCTGTGGCTCCTGCTTTGGGCCTAGGCCCAATGTATTCATTTCAAATTAATGCAACAAATAAGGTTTGTTTCATTCAGGGGGCTCCCAATTTGTTTCAGGGCCCTCCGAATTAAACAAATTGCCCTTATTCGTCACATTTTTGAAATGTGTTTGAAACAAATGAACATCCCTAGGTCCTATAGCCTACCAACACTTAATATTAATTTGTTCTTTCCTTCACTGTCTGTTGATTGGTCCCCTCCCCTGTCAATTGTCAATGAAAGGACCAATCCCCTTTCAGAAGGTTGTCTTTTCAGAATTCTGAAAGTGGATTGGTCCATTTACTGACAGGTGGGGGTGGGGAGGGTGGATTTGGATGGCACAAGCTATTTGTTTTTAGAAGGCAGGTTGATGGATGGGAGTGGGATCTAGAAGGTGTGAGTTCCACTCTGACCAGGCTAATTTTTTTTGAAGGTGGGTGCAAGGAGGTTCTGCCACTCAGCAGCTTCAGTGGGAAGGTGAGGGTTCAGCCTGCTTAGAAAGAATGAAGAAGTGAAGATTTCCTGGCCACACTGGGCCCTTTGAAGGTAGGAGGGTGGGAGTTCCTTTCGGCCAGCTAATATATTTTTTTGAAGGTGGATGACTGGGGGTTTGGGGGTTCGGCCGCTCCGTTTTGAACCTTTTTTTTTTAGCACTGATTTCATGTTAATGGCATGTAAAATTGTTGGTGAATAAAAAAAATGCTGTTTAGCAAGCCTTTTCTGCTCCTTGTCTATTTGCATTTCATTCATTTATTTATTTATTTATTTAAATTAATTTATATACCGGAGGTTCCTGTATAATATACATATCACCCCGGACCCTTGTTATTAAAGGGTGTGTTAAATAAAACCCATGCTAAAATTTAACTCTGATATTAGCACAGGCTTTATTATATTGGCCCCATGATAAGTGCACTCTCCAATTGTGAAATAAGTTATAAGCTGCACAGTTTTTATATTTTGTTATTCTCCTGCATCTGATAGTCTAAAAAAAAAAGTGAAATGCAAATTTGAAAAAAAAGAAACTATAGAAGTAAAATACGGTATCACTGGATATGATCACAATGGAAAGAAAACGTTGAATAATTAAAGGGTAGATAGCCAGAATAAAGAAACATTGTCAAAAAGTTTTATGTCTGTATTGTAGGTTAAAGTAAGAATTTAGGACTACGCGGTAATGCAGCTCATCCACTTTCTTTCTTATGTAAATGACAATTTATTGACCATTTATTAATACACGATAGACAATGCACAAATAAAAACAATAGTAGTGAAATGGTCTTGTGAATAAATGCACTAACAGCAAGAAATACCTTTTGTTCACTTATTAAGCTGTGGCCACGGGGCTTGTGTTATGAAAGCCATTGGCTGAATGGTGGATCGCACTCTTATGAAATCAAAGTATGGTAATGAGAGTGGAATGAGACAAAGTATAAGTGTATTATTCAAGTGGGGCCAGTGCATTGCACACACTAATATTATTTAATTCAACTTGTAATTTTCTATGGCAGTGACAAATCTCACCATTTTACGTTGAAAGCACTGAGGTAAATGTGAGCGTATATCTGCCCATCTGTTATTTTGCTTGCTCAGTATGAACTAGAGCAACTTTTGTTGTGATCATTCTTTTCCGTGGAGCAGACAGCGAGAACAAGGTTGAAAAGAAGCATTTGAAATACTCTAATGCTATGTTTAGAAAACAGGATTTCACAGTTCCTGCACATGGAATGCTGTGCTCTTTGTCTTGCTTCATTAAGAATCGTACACAGGCACCCACATCTGCAATACCATATTCTAATTAATACTAAAGGAAATTTAGCACAGAAAAAAAAAAAAGAAAAACTACCGTATTCTAATTTCTTTGAGCATAAACATGGTTTTAGAGTCAGGTTTTTTTTCTTATTGATTGCGTAGCCGTGGTAAACCACAGGTTGACCTTGAAGTATTAATGATTAGCGGTGTTGCAAGGGACTGCATATTTTGTTCCAGAAATATTCTGTGGTCTGAGCTTCTGGTTGCCTTGAACTGAATCAGTTTTGCTTTGGTTCTTGCTCAGAGATTTAAATTCCAAAAATACCATTCCTGACTTTATCTCTTTATTCATATTGACTTAGCCTTTGTTGGTAGAAGACATGAAGTTTATTTCTGCTTTTTTTTTTTTTAAGTGAAAAAATCTTAAATGTATGAGAAAGGGGTTATTTAAATGACAGATTGTTTTTATTAATAAAAATCTATATTTAATAATGGAAACAGGCATGTTTATCCTTAGGAATAGCAAGGTCTAGTCTATTCTATAGAAGGGTTACCTTACCTTCTGGAACTAGAGGACAGGTCAAACTTTCAGAATGAGAGTGGCTCTGTGTGTCACACAATATATGTTATCATCACAATGAGGAATCAACTGGATAAGGCAGCTTTTCAACCCTTGCCTTTCTTCATCATGGTCAGAATAGTAGTTTTTTAGTGGGAAGGTAAAACAAGATTTCAAGAAGCATGCAGGGCTAATACTGAACTGATTAACAGCCTTGTGATAACTTTCAGGTGAATATTGTAAAGAAAGCAGAAATAAAAAATATTGAACTTTTATCCATTTTCTGATTGATGAAAAATAAGTCATGGCTTTGAGCCTTACTCTTCTAAAATAATAAGGTGAAGTGCTTACTTAGTAGTCTTACAATGGTATTATGAAATCCTTTCATGTACAATATACTATTATCCAAATATAGAGGAGCAATGCTGCACTCCACAATTCATATACACAATCCACAAGGAGTGCAAGAAGACTATAGGTCCAATAATTTCATCTTCAAAAATATTTATTTTAAACGTTCAAAGGAGCCACTCCTATTTTTAATTCATGCACAAGTAAATGACTGCTTCAGGGTCCTCCTTTGAACGTTTAAAATAAATATTTTTGAAGATGAAATTATTGGACCTATAGTCTTCTTGCACTCCTTGTGGATTGTGTATATCAATATACTATTATCACCATTTTTTGTAACCAGAGAGAATAAAATACAATAATTCTATTGGATTCACATTCTTCCCTTGATCTGTACAGGATTACAGAGTTAGGGGAAACACATTTTTGCTGGAAGTGACAACAATGATATCAGGGTACCATCCACATGCATAGATTATAGATATGGAAACCAGTTGGGTAACAGGGAATCATTTTACTGGGATGGATTGCAGGGCTATGAAGTACACTCTTGATGTATACTGTACTATGCCTGGATGAATACTAGTCTGTTACTGTTCATGTTATAGAAGATTTTCTTCTCAACTCTTGGGGGAGAAGGGGGGGGACAGGGTTGGGTAATGGGGGGGAACATGTCACTATGACTAATCAAACTGGTGCTCCTATTGTATTTTAATTCCTTTCTTCTGGTAAGGATTATAATAACTATATTCATTTGTACTATGATAGAGGATATACAATGGTTTAATCGTGTATAAGCCAATAAAAATTTATAAATTAAAAAAAACAACTTAAGTTGAATAAACACAGGTTGTTGTAACTGCCTACCACGGATTGAGAAGCAAACTTTTCAATGCCTCTTACTGTAACTGAGCTTAAATATCATTTATTCTGCAAATGTAGCTCTCATTTCATACCTTGAATACTGTGTACAATTCTGGTCACCGTATCTCAAAAAAGATATAGTTGCACTGGAGAAGGTACAGAGAAGGGCGACCAAAATGATAAAGAGGATGGAACAGCTCCCCTATGAGGAAAGGCTGAAGAGGTTAGGGCTGATCAGCTTGGAGAAGAGATGGCTTTGACTTTAGCATATAAAACCATGTATTGGGAGAATTACTGTTTAACAGATAGATTACAGTGGTATAACCCGAAATGCATTTTGGTTCTGTTGGGAAAAGTTAATGGATCTTCCCCTGATGGCATCTTATTGATTAAAATGTTCATTTGACAGTTCTTTTTCACTGGCAGTTCCAAAATTGTGGAACTCTTGCCTGTGGAAGTATGCCAAGAATCAGATTATCTAAAATTTCAAAAAAAGGTGAAGGCTTTTTTTCTTTAAACAAGTATATGAGGAGCAGATGATAGTCTAATGAGAATTTTAAAGTGCAGAGTTTTTAAGTTTGTTTATTTTATATGTTGTGTTAATTTTATTAATGATTTTAATATATAATGTTTATTTTTATGTAATATGTGATGAATTTATAAATGTAAAAGCTGTAATCCACCTTGGATTTGGAATTGGCGGAATATAAAATGGAATAAATAAAAAAATAAAACAAAAATATGATAGAGGTCTTTAAAATCATGAGAGGGCTAGAACGGGTAGATGTGAATCGGTTATTTAATTTTCAGATAATAGAAGGACTAAAGGGCACTCGATGAAGTTAGCGTGTAGCACATTTAAGACTAATCGGAGAATATTCTTTTTTCACTCAATGCACAATTAAGCTCTGGAATTTCTTGCCAGAGGATGTGGTTAGTGCAGTTAGTGTAGCTGGGTTTAAAAAAAGTTTGGATAAGTTTTTGGAGGTCCATAAACTGCTATTAATCAAGTTGACTTAGGGGTCGATTTTAAAAGGAATGTGTGCGCATCCATATGTGCACGGTTCCCAGCGCGCTCACATGAACACACAGATTTTATAACATGCGCGGGTTATAATATACAATATCCACACGCACATGTGCACCCAGTTTTATAATCGGCACGTGCCTATGCAGGCGGGTGCCCCATTCACGCACGCGGCGGGGGGATTTTTCAATTACACATAGCAATGCAATCGGCCTCTTTCCCAGTTCCCTCCCTGTCCACTCCAATTAAGGAGAAGACTGGGAGGGAACTTCTCTAAACCTAACCCTATCCTTCCTCCTTTTTCCCCCTCTCCTCCCCGACCCCTAAACCTACCCTACCTGTCCCCACTTTTTTTGTTTTTGTACTTCCTGCTCCTCTTGAGCAGAAGTAAACTCTGTGTACCAGCTGCCTGTCAGCGTGCACTTCCCCGGGACAGCATCTAACAGCGCTGTCCCATCCTGCCCCTCCCTGCCCAGACCATGATCCCCCTGCCCACTGCTTTTAACTGGCCCGGCACTTCTGCATATATCAAGGATTACACGTGGCCAGGCCCGTTCAAAAATGTGTGTGGTGTGCGCAGGGCCGACCACATGTATAACCCCTGAATTTTACGCTCGTGGGCCTTTTAAAATTTGGGCTTTAGAGAATAGCCACTGCTATTACTGGCATCAGTAGCATGGGATCTACTTAGTGTTTGTGTATTTGCCAGGTACTTGTAGCCTGGATTGGCCACTGTTGGAAACAGGATGCTGGGCTTGATGGACCCTTGGTCTGACCCAGAATAGCAATTTCTTATGTTCTTATGATGCATGTGATGTTTCTAAATGAATATGTACTTCTTGAACTTTTCCAGGTCTTTATCTGTTAAGCTATGGTAAGTAGAAAATAATGATCAGTTCCTTGCTACATGCAATGAATGTTCAAAAACATAGAACATGATAACCAAAAAAGACCTTTAAGGCCTATTCAGTCAGCCCATCCACACCAGCTACTCAGTTTTATGATCCCTACCACGCCCTCAGAGATCCCCTGTGTTTATCCTCTGCCTTCTTGAATTCAGATACTACCCTTGTCTCTACTATCTCTCAGGCCAATACAGCAAAGATCGTGGGAGAGCGGGCAAGCACCCGCTCTCCTGTGCGTGCAATTCAAGGGGCACAAAAATGCAAATTAGGGCCCGCAGTAAAAAGAGGCGCTAGGGACACTAGCGCGTCCCTAGCGCCTCTTTTTTGACGGAAGCGGCAGCTGTCAGAGAGTTTAACAGCCGACGCTCAATTTTGCCAGTGTCGGTTCTCAAACCCGCTGACAGCCACAGGTTTGGAAACTGGACGCCGGCAAAATTGGGCATCCTGTTTTCAACCCGCGAGCCGTGGGCCGATTTTAAATTTTTTTTTTTATTATTATTTAAAACTTTTAGGACCTCCAACTTAATATCGCCATGATATTAAGTCGGAGGGTGCACAGAAAAGCAGTTTTTACTGCTTTTCTGTGCACTTCCCTGGCGCCGACAGAAATTAACGCCTACCTCAATATGATCATATCTTTCATTTAATATGTAAACTATATTTGCTCTCAGTATGATACAGAATTGTGTTTAAAGTTTTGTGTCCTGCAAAGCACTTCTAATGTTAGACTAGAACATGTAGCAAATCTTCTGATACTTTACAATCCTGTAAGGTTACTGAGGTCTTCTCAGAAAGAGCTGTTGAGAGTACCTTCATCTTGTGAGATCTTTCTTGAAGGTACTAGATCAACAACTTTTCACTTCTAGGCTTCAGTATTTTGGAACTCTTTGCCTTCAGACGTACACAAGTGAATCAAATTACTTAAGGCATGGCTGCTTACTTAGGTTTTCGATTAATTGTTTGGGTTATTGGTATTCTCTGCTGTTTTTTTAATTCTGAGTTTTATTAGATGTTTATATTTTAGTTAATCATGGTTATAGTTTTATAATGTCTGATTATATGCTTCATAATGCTTTTTTATGCATGATTTATAATTTTACATTTTATTGTAAACCAGTTTGGTGACTTGTTGAAAATCAATAAAACAAAAATAAATTGCTATTACCCTTTCAATGCTCCTCTACTGAGACACAAACACATACACACACACACACACACACACACACAAGGAGGGGCGGGGTCAAGAATTCTATTGCTCTCTCCCAGTCCTATCAATACATAACCAAAGTCAGTCACCCCACCCACCATTCCTTGCATGAACGTAGAGACCAAAGAGGATAGCCGACTGGCAGACTTGGTGATGGAAGGAAGTAGGAACACAGCCCCACGTGTGTGTATATATGCATGTGTGTTTGTATGAAAATATATATATATATATATATATATATAAAGAGAGAGAGAGAGAGAGTGAGAGAGAGAGAGAGAGAGAATGCAATTGGAATGGTCATCAGAAATCAATTAAGGAAACTCAGCTAGAGTAAAATGTCAAGCTGCTTAAAGTGAACCATACCCAGGAGAAACTAGCAGAGCTGTGAGAGACAGAGATCCACAGGCAAGAGCTGACAGCTCGCTGGGCTGCCAGAGGCAGGCGGACACTCTGAATGTTATGACAAGTTGTCCTCTCTGGAAAGACTCCCTGTGTGTTGAGGGAAAGGGCAGTGTCAGTAAGCGTGTTGTGACACGACAGAGCAGGTTGAAAACTCGTTCTCTTCATCCCCGTGGAGAGGCCTGCAGCTGACAGACTGTAAACCATGCTTGATTTTTGTTATTCTCCTTCATTGTTTCTGTTGTCTTCCTAATCAGAGAGGAGTCAGCAGGCCGCAGGGATTTGTAAATAAAAAGGCTCTTTTTCTGAAGACAGATTGCCTGGAATAGTCCTTACCCTGTGGCATTGGCAACACAGAAATGTTACTAGTTTTACAGTGTCAAGAACTACAGATTAGCTGGGATTGTAGACCCTTTTTCCCTCACATTTGTGTTTTTCTGCTTTTATTTTCTCCTACTTCAGGCATAAAAGTAATTTTTAGTGGCTTCTTCACTTAACTCATCAACTTTTTTCCTTTTAGTAGAGTGCATTAGCATACCCAAGGCTGCCTTAATATTCTGTTCTTAATTTTTAACTATTGATCCCAGATGGAGAAATGACACTCTTAGCATTACAGGTCTATTTTATTTTATAGTCACCACTCACCTTGACCATGCAATAAGATTAATGGATTTTGCAATGGCTCTCTCTTGATAGTGATTGAATTACAATGAAGCCCTTTCATGCTGTTTATATCTAACAAGTGTTAGAGCAAAGGACATGAAAGTAGAGTTTAACTGTTTCTAACACAGGCATCAATGTGTCCCATGCCTTCACCCACTCCCCAATCCATTTAAACATATAAGGGTCAGATTTGGCATATGAAATGCCTCAGCTTTTATTTCCAAATTTGTTGAAACAGTACAATGCATGTTGGGGCTGTGGCACTGACTAGGCTCAGTACGCAGGAGCCGCTGGGGTAATGATGCTCCATACATACCCAAAGCCTGCAGTTGCCCAGGTGGGGTCTGGACCAAGCTTGGGTATGCATCATTTATACTCCTTCTAGCTAGAGGCTAAGACATGTGTGTTATAGCCCCCTGTTCTGGGAGGTTGCAGTGAAGTTGCTGGATCCCTTTTTAAATATAGGGGTTACATTAGCCATCTTCCATTCTTTAGATACATCAGATGATCTTAATGATAGTTTACAAAGTAATTGAAATAGGTTTGAAATTTCATTTTTTAGTTCTTTCAAAACCCTGTGGTTCACTTCTAGGTTCACTGTGGTTCACTGTACATTTGAGAAGACTTTAATGTACATGCTGGTCCCTCCCGATGCAGCCTAGCGAAACACGGTCCGTGTCGGGGGATCGCTTTAAACTATGTGCTCTTTAATTGATGGAGTTGCCATTTCAACATTGTTTCACCTGATTCTGCTCTGAATTGCAATAAAAGTTCTTTTGGAATATTTGGTGGTGATACAATTTATCCTGCACCAGTGTACTTTGGTAATTGAAATCTCCCACTATTACTGCTCTACCAGTTTGGTTAGCTTCCCTAATTTCTCTTAGCATTTTACTGTCTATCTCACCATTTTGGCCAAGTGGACGGTAGTATACTCCTATCATTATACTCTTCCCCAACACACACGAGATTTCTACCCATAAAGATTCCATTGTGCATTTAGTCTCATGCAGGATCTTTATTCTGTTGGATTCTATGCCATCCTGGACATAAAGCACCATCCTACCACCAAGATGCTCCTCTCTAACATTGCGATATAATTTGTACCCCAGTATAGCATTATCCCATTGGTTATCCTCTGTCCACTATGTGTCTGAGATTCCAATCAAGTCTGTCATCATTCACTGCTATACGCTCTAATCTTACTTCATAGACTTCTGGCATTAGCATACAAACATTTCAAAGTTTGTTTTTTGTTTGTATTTCCATTCTGCTTTTCAGTTGACAGAGATAAATTGGAATCTTTTAACTCAGGTGAGTTTTTAATTATAGGCACTTGGACTACTTTTATTATTGAAACATCTCTGTTTGGATGCCTGAACTCTATTGCTACATTAGTATCCATTGATGATACCTCCCTCCAAACCATGCGCTGCTGAGCAACTGTCGGCTTTCCTCTTTTTTCTTGTTTAAAAGCTGCTCTTTCTCCTTTTTAAAGGTTAGCCCTGGCAGCCTGGTTCCACCCTGGTTAAGGTGGAGCTCATCACTTCGGAAAAGACTCCCCTTTCCCCAAGAGGCTCCCCAGTTCCTTACAAAACTGAATCCCTCTTCCTTGCACCATCGTCTCATCCACGCATTGAGACTCCGGAGCTCTGCCTGCCTCTGGGGACCTGCGCGTGGAACAGGGAGCATTTCAGAGAATGCTACCCTGGAGGTTCTGGATTTAATCTTTCTACCTAAGAGCCTAAATTTGGCTTCCAGAACCTCCCTCCTACATTTTTCTGTGTCATTGTTGCCCACATGTACCAAGACAGCCGGCTCCTCCCCAGCACTGTCTAAATTCTTATCTAGGTGATGTGTGAGGTCCTCCACCTTCATACCAGGTAGGCATGTTACCAGGCGATTCTCACTCCCAGCAGCCACCCAGCTGATACATTCTTAATAATCAAATCACCAACTATGATGGCCGACCTAACCCTTCCCTCCTGGGCAGTAGGACTTGGGGAGATATCCTTGGTGCGAGAGGACAATGCACCACCTGGAGAGCAGGTCCTTGCTACAGGATCATTTCCTTCTGTACCAGGTTGATGCTCTCCAATCATGAGACCTTCCTCCTCCAAGGCAGCACCAGGGCTGCCAGATTGGAGTTGGGACTTGGCTACTATGACGCTGAAGGTTTCATCGATATACCTCTCTGTCTGCCTCAGCTCCTCCAAGTCTGCCACTTTAGCCTCCAGAGATTGGACTCATTCTCAGAGAGACAGGAGCTCTTTGCATAGGATGCACATGTACAATTTCTCACTGGCAGGTAAAAAAATCATACATGTGACACTCGATGCAAAAAACAAAACAAAACTGGGAGGCCCCCCCTTGCTGCTGGACTGCTGTCTTCATCTTAAATTTCTTCATTTCTAGTTAAGTTATGGGAATAAGAATGTATACAATTAGGGTCCTTTAAATGTATTAGTGTATTCAATATATATCTGATAGTGATAGTGATCAAACTCTTAATAAGGTATGGGGAATTTCTGAGTTTAAGTTAAAAGGCAGATTTTTAAGTGTGAAAGAGACACCTGCCTAATATTTAAAATACCCCTCCCGCATGTATGTGTGCGCGTAATCTTAAGCGGCACATTAAAAAAAAAACAACAAACCCAAACCCACCCCAACCCTTCAAATTTAATTAATTGCAACCCCCAACCTCCTGACTCCCCAAGACTTGCCCGACCCCCCCCCCCCCCCCCAAGACTTACTGAAAGTCACTGGTGGTCCAGCAGGGTCCCAGGAGCGATTCCCCCTCTCAGGCCGTCGGCTGCCACTAATCAAAATGGTGCCGATGGCCCTTTGCCCTTACCATGAGACAGGGGCTATCAGTGCCATTGGTCGGCCCCTGTCACATGGTAAGAGCAATGGATGGCCCGCACCATTTTTTAAGATGGCGAGTTTTGGGGGGGCCGGGAGGGTGGGGGCTTGTAATTAATTAAATTTGAAGGGTTGGGGTGGGTTTCAGGTTTCGTTTTGGGGTCAGCCGAAATAAAATTGGCTCGAACCGCGGGAAAACAAAATTTCCCGCGACGGGCTGATAACGAAGGCCGAACCAAAAGGTTCTGCCGAATCACATCTCTACTTTTACATGAGTATGCAGGCAGATCTTAAAACATGCTCGCGTGACGGAAAAATCAGTTTTTCCAATTAGTCCACCAGTTTTTCCAGTTGATATTAAGATCTTCAGGACCCCTCTGGTTGTTCATCCTGTAAGCACCCTACTTGACCCCAAACCCTCATGCTGTGCTGAAAGCCCTAAAACTTGAGCTCTCCAGACTTGCTCTTCATCAGGACCAGCAATAAAGTTACGCGGATAACATGCCGACGCATGCCATAGTCAGTTTGCTTTAAATTCGGAGATACGCATGTAAGTCTTGGCCCCACCCCAGAAAGCCCATGCCCCGCCCATTTCCTGTCCCTTTTCCACCTCCTTACTCTGTACGTGTGCACGGGTATGTATGTACATGCGTACTTCGCAACTTCCTAAGATTTGCAGTGCTCGTGCACGGCCCACTTATGCGCCTTTGTGGTTGTTTTTAAATGTGCAATGCTTTTAAATCTACCTCATAGCTCTTAAAGTGATATAGCATTCATGTTGTTCTGCTATGGAAATATGTTTAAATGGCAGTACTAAATGTCTGCAAATATAAGCAATAAGCAAGAGAACAAGCAAGCTCATACCCAAAAAATACTTCATATAAAAAAGGTATTAATTGCAGATAAGATGTATTTATATTATTGTCCTAGTTCTTTGTATCTTGATGGAGTGTATTAAATTCTTGGTTAAAGCAATGCCTTGTTAGTCCACTTGAATGAAGAGAAATAGAGGTTAACAAATACAAATTTTAAAAAAAGTGATATTTTTTTATTGAACTAACTCAATATATTTCTTGAGCAGCTTTTGGGAGTTAATTCCCAGGGAGGGAGCCAGTTCTAAATCAACTGCTAGGTGCCAGTCAAGGCAGAATGAGTGCCACAATCCATTGGGGGGGAAGGGAAGAGACACCAAGCAAAACTAGTGCGATCCAAGTTGCTGGCCAGCTTCAGAATGTGTCCAACCCTACTTGGTGCCATAGCCCTGCCAAGATGCCTTGCTCTTTCAATCATGATTTGAGGAAGGGGTCATTAATTCCCAGAGGTATCTTGTTAGTCCAATAGAAAGGTATCAGCTTATTTTTTATTTTATTTCTCTCTGTTAACATTTATTTTTTGTGTATAAAACTCTGTCATGTCAAATACTATACAATAGGGATTGCTGACCTAGAAGACTTGATTATACAGTCTTTGCTGTTGGAATGAGGGAGTAGTCAATTGGAAGGTTTCAACTCTGAATCCATTGGTTTGACATTTAGTTGTGCAGCAATGATAATAATTCCAGTGAATCAAACTACCTTATGCACTGCATTTCCCTTGACATATAGATGTTCAAGAGGACTCCCTTCTACGGCATGCAATGTCATTCTAAGCTCTTTCCTACCATATCAATTGCTAAATTCTATCACATGCCATAACATTTATAAATAAATACATAAATATTTTTATTTTATTTATTTAAGATTTTTATATACCGGCATTCATGATACAATCACATCATGCCGGTTTACATATAACAGGGGTGTACAATGAACAACAGTGTAACCTGTGGAAGTGAGCAGTTACAAATAACAAGGGAATTAAAACTTGGGAGAAGAGAAGAAAAAAGGAGAGGATAACTTTAGATAAAGATATTTACATTAGATAAAGATATTTACAATATCTATAATATAAGCTATAGATATTACATGGAGAAGGGGTAGGACTGGTTGGATAACGTCTGGTAGGACTGGCTGGATAGATGCTATCAGCAATATAAAAGGAAGATTGGGCATTTTCCATCCTCCCAGCTAGTACATAAAAATATATTTCAAAAGTTGTGTACTGTGTTTCACTATAGTTTCACCGTACTGTAAGGTCTGAAATCCCATGCAACTTAAAATCTTTGTTGGCTATGAAGATAATAATCTTTTTTTCTGTACAGACAAGCCTAAAACTAGATATAAGATCAAAATAGCAGACTGAGAAAAAGAACAAAAGATTGAAAGAAAATATTGTTTTCCTTAGGACTTTCAGGCCAAACAGCTAGTGCTCTAACTGGTAGACAAGCCAGATAGACTTAATATTTTATTTCCTGTGTTCTCAGCAGATGTCTCTGTTTTTCATAGACCTGGATTACAGGGGTCATTACAGTTCCACAATGATGGTATTTCATCTCATCCAAGCAACTTCAGAGATTGCTGGTAAATGACGGACTGGCAGACTGATTCTTTATAACATGATTGCTGGTCTTTGGGCAGCTTGCTGTGTGTGGTTTGCTACTGAGCTGTTGAATTCATATCAATCAGTTTGCAGCATTTCTTTCTGTATTGCTTTTGCTGTTAATTCAATTATGAGAGGAGATGGCCTTATGCAGAAAGAATATAGCACAATTAAGCAGGTTTATAACATTTCAAACTGTACAGTTAAATGACCAAGACCACTTCCAAATAAAGGATATCAAATAAAATCATTCATGGTATTAGTCTTAGGGGGTCATTTATCAAAATGCGATAAGGCATTTTTGCATGTGTTATGGGCTTATCGCATGCGAAAACATGTTTAACGTATGCGATAGCACCATATCGAATGGTGTGATGCAAATTCAGAAAATAGGAGGAGTTAGTGCTGGGTTAGCCTGTCTGTGAAGAGCTATTGCACAGCTATAACAACACCTCTTTGAATTGTGTTAGGCTATGTGATAGTGGTAAGGTTTCATTGCCCTTTATGATGTCTCCTGTAAGGTGAATTGAAGGGTTGAGAGAGAGAAAGAGAGAGAGAGAGAAACTGGCCATCATGTCATTCCCATAGGTAGGTATTTGTATCCCTATAGTAGGCCCACCTAGTAACTTGAGGTGGGGTTTAGGTACGAGTGTAGGGGGTTAGGGGCCACTTTGACATTCTACGTGACACGTACAAACAGAACAGTGGTCTCGTGAAGATTTGATGACCTTTGGAGTGAGGAAACTCACTCCAAGATGAGATTTGGGCAATGTTCTCTCCACCTAGCTTGATGGACTCTCTACCTGGATAACATCAAGCTAGGTGGAGAGAACATTGACCAAATCTCATCTTGGAGTGAGTTTCCTCACTCCAAAGGTCATCAAATCTTCACAAGAGACCATTGTTCTGTTCGTACGTGTCACGTAGAATGTCAAAGTGGCCCCTAACCCCCTACACTCTAACCTAAACCCCACCTCGAGTTACTAGGTGGGCCTACCATAGGGATACAAATACCTACCTATGGGAATGACATAACAGCCAGGTGTGCTCTCTCTCTCTCCTCTCAAAAATGGTCCACCCAGTGGTCATATGCAGGAAATACAACAGGTCTAACTTAGCTCTTTGCATAGGTAATTAGCACAGATTGCAATAAACCACACCCCTTTTGCAATCACATGCAGTACTTACCACATTTTGATAAATCCAGGCCTTAGGGCCTCATTTTCTAAAGTATTGCAGGCCTGCGATACTTTAGAAGATGAGGGGCGGGGCAAATCAGGGGGTGGGCCTTCGCTAGCCAGCAGTGATCGCACCATCATGGTGCGATCACTACTGGTTTCGCACCCAATAGCACCACCATAGGAGGTGCAGCTATTGGGAGCGAAAGTGGACACGAAAAGGGCCTTACCTTTTCGCTGTTCGCAGTGTCGGCGCAGAGTCGGCCCCAGTGACGCCCCTACTCCTCTTCTTCCAGGGCCGACTCCGCCCTCATCCTGGTATCGCACGCGATAAGGGACTTTTCGCGTGCGAAAGGTCCCTTATCGCGTGTGAGCGGCTTGGAAAATGAGGCCCTTAGTTTGGTAAAGATGTTTCAACATATGTATATTTCAGACATGTTGAATTTATGATCCTAATGACAGAGTCCTATGACCCATCTAAAGCTCATGAATATTCTTAAAAAGCCATGTGGGCCGGATCACTCACTCACAATGTGCAAAAGTCCCCCCGCTTGGGAGGACTGGGAAGACCCCAAGCCCTTCCCTGCCACCTCTCCAGGTGACTGAAAAAAAAGTAAATAAGTGCTGTCACCTAATAGTAGGAGCAAAAGCCATCCAGCGCCATTTTGGAAAATGGCAGTGACCTGCCCAGAGCCTAAGGGGGTGCCCCAGGGAGCAACAGACTGCCAGGAGAACTCTTCTTAGGTAAGGGGAATCCAGGGGTGGAGGCATTAGACCACCAGGGTATCTGTGTTATGTTAGGGGGCAGGGAGGCCCCCAGGCAGCCAGAGATTAGATGCTATAGAAGAGGGGGCCAGGGAGTGAGGGGGCTGCAATAGGGGGAGAACTGCTTCGTCGGGTTCTTGTTTGAAGGGGGGAGAGGTTTGCGAAGGGGCGGGGAGTTGCCGCATAACACTTTGAGCATTTTTAAACTTTTGGGTTTTTTTCAGCCATCTTGACAAGTGGCGAGGGGGTGGGCAGGGGTCTATTCAGACCCCGGGGGGATTTTGGCACGTTGGAAGGGAGGGGGAGGGGGGGGGGTGGCCTTTCCAAGCCGCATGGCACTTTAAGATGGTGGAAGCCCAGGCCAAAGGGGTTGCTATTGCACGTTTTTCATATTTCCTGCAATACTTTTTTTTTTTGCAGAATTTTTACACGAGAAAACATATCGTGGGGAAACTGTCATTATTGTGTATTATAAGTGGGTTACACAAGGCTGTAAACTTTGCCGAGCGCACTGAATATCCTTGCACTAGCACTGAGAGTTTGTATGCTCATCTACCAAAGCAGAGGAATCTCAACTGGGCAGATTGGATGGACCAGTTTGGGCTTTATTTGCCATCATCTTTATCTTACTGTGAGACTGATCACTGGCTCATGGGATAAGTAACAGCAATGGGGTAAAATAGATTTAATGAGTTATTAGAAAGTTTGTGTGACCATTTAAACGACAAGTATTTGTGATTATAACAAATTTCACATGATTTAAAAGCAGAAAATACTTTTATTTTTTTCCCTGACAGGCTTGTATCTTTCGTTCGCTTGTTTATGCTGTATTTTTAACATGCGTGTTGAATTGTTTGTTTAGTTTTTAATATGTATGTTCCTCTGTAATCCGCTATAAGCTACTGGAAGTATGGAGACAAGAAATAGATTTTAAATAAATAAGTATATTACATTTAGAAACATGACAGCAGAAAAAGACAGTATGGCCCATCTAGACTGCCCATCCATCCAATTAATTTAGCATCACGTGCTTAGAGATCCCCTGTAATTTATCTCATGCTTTCTTGAATTCAGAGACTGTATTTGTCCCCACCACCTCCACGGGGAGGCTGTTCCATGCACCCATTACCCTCTCTGTAAAGAAATATTTCCTAAGTTTACTCCTGATTCTACCCCCTTTTACCCTCATCTCATGATCTCTCATCCTAGAGCCTCCTTTCCATTAAAAAAGGTTCACCTCCTGTGCATGGAAACCTTTGAGATATTTAAATATCTCTATCTTTCTTTCCCTCTAGGGTGCACATGTTTAGATCTTCAAATCTATCCTCATATGCTTTAGAATGAAGACCTTTGACTATTTTAATAGCCACCCTCTGGACAGACCCCATCCTGTTTATGTCCTTTTGAAGGTGTGATCTCCAGAACTGTACACACTATTCCAAGTGAGGTCTCACCAGGGACCTATACAGGGGCAATATCACCTCCCTTTTTCTGCCGACCATTCCTCTATGCAGCTGAGAATCTGTCTGTCTTTTGCTGCTACTTTATCCACCTGTTTTGCCACCTTAAGATCATCAAATACAATTACTCCCAGATCCCGCTCTTCTTTAGCTCTTAGAAGAAATTCACCTCCAATACTGTATTCTTCCCTTGGATTTTTGCATGTTAAATGTATTACTGCATTTTTTAGCTTTAAATCTTAGCTCATTCCTTGAGCTTCACTAGATCCTTCCTCATGTTTTCTACTCCTTCCTGTCTGTCCACCCTGTTACAGATTTTGGTATCATCAGCAAAAAGACAAAAAAATTTCCTGTCAATCTTTCCTTTATGTCACTCACAAAATTGTTGAAAAGAACCGGTCCAAGGACTGATCCCTGCGGCACACTACTAATAACAATACCCTTCCCAGAAAAAACTCTATATAACATTAGCCTAGGTCACCTCCTACTCAGCTAATTTCTAAGCCAGTCAAAATATCTAACGCAGTCAGTTACTCTAGGATCTGTTATGGTTTGATGAAGTTGTGAACCCCGGGCCAAGGTGAGAGGTGTCTCCACCCACAGGGAGGAGCCCCTTTGGCCTCACTGTCAGTGGGCGTGGTCTCAGTGATGTAGGACACAGCTGTGAGCAAGACTTTATTAAGGGAGAAAAGATGATACTTAACCCAAAGAGCAGGAAATGTAATAACACAGTCTTTGAGGAAAGTACAGTAGTCCAAATGATGATGTTGGTACGAAGCTCCGGCAGTGGCCTGCAGCTTGGGGTACACCAGGAGATTCCTGCAGGCTAGTTGAATTAGCTCAGAGTGCAGATCCGATAGTGGCCTGCAGCGCGGGGTATGCCGAGGAACTGTACAATGGTGCCGAGTAGAGATGTGAATCGGAACCGGAATCAGTTCGGATTCCGGTTCCAATTCACATCGTGTTTTTTTTTTTCCGTCCGGCCCGATCGCGATTTTGTTTATCGGCTGCGCCCGAGCTGATAAACAAAAAACCCACCCCGACCCTTTAAAACTAATCCCTTAGCTTCCCCCACCCTCCCGACCCCCCCAAAAACATTTTACAGGTACCTGGTGGTCCAGTGGGGGTCCCGGGAGTGATCTCCCGCTCTCGGGCCGTCGGCTGCCACTAATAAAAATGGCGCCGATGGCCTTTGTCCTTACCATATGACAGGGTATCCATGCCATTGGCCGGCCCCTGTCACATGGAGGGAGCACTGGATTGCCGGCGCCATCTTTAAAAATGGCACTGGCCGTCCAGTGCTCCTACCATATGACAGGGGCCAGCCAATGGCACGGTTACCCTGTCACATGGTAAGGGCAAAGGGCCATCGGCACCATTTTTATTAGTGGCAGCCGACGGCCCGAGAGCGGGAGATCGCTCCCGGGGCCCACTGGACCACCAGGTAATTTTAAAACATTTTGGGGGGGGGGGTCGGGAGGGTGGTGGAGGCTAAGGGAGCAGTTTTACAGGGTCGGGGTGGGTTTTTTGTTTATCGCTGACAGCCTGAGCGTGAGAGAACACTCCCGGGACCCCTGCTGGACCACCAGGTAATTTTAAAACATTTTTTGGGGGGGTTGGGAGGGTGGTGGAGGCTAAGGGAGCGGTTTTAAAGGGTCGGGGTGGGTTTTTAGTTTGTGTCCTAACTCCCGTTAGTGTGCACTAACCCAATTAATGATTTTTTCACGATAAATCGGTGGAATTTCTATTGTATCGCACTCTTTAACAATTAATGACGATTTAAAAAATATCGGACGATATTTTAAATCGTCAAAAAAGGATTCACATCCCTAATTTCCAGTCACCCTGAGATTATCTTGGATTCGGGGAGATAGAACCACACAAACTTTATCTTCTCTCTCTCACACACACACACACATACAATAACGTATTGATTCTGTCACAGACTCCCTGTCTCATATACATGCCTATGCTCTCACACATACTCCCTCTCTCTCACATACACAGGCACTCTCTCCCTTACAGAGACATGTATGTGTGTGTGTGTGTGTGTGTATGCCTGTCAGAGCCTATATGTGATACATAGGTTCTCACAGGCGAACACACATATACACATACACATAGGCTTTCACACAGACTCAAACACATACATGCACATAGGCTCACACAGGTACACACATGCAGACAGGCACTCACAGATACAGATACACCCACACATATAAGCACATGGGCTCTCATAGATACACACAAGCTCTCACACAGCCAGCACACATGCATACAGGCTGTTACATAGCCACCACACACAAGCTTTCCCACAGGCACACACAAGCCACATACACACAAATTTTCACACATATGCATACAGGATATCACAAAGACATACATATGCCACACACACATAAGCTTTCACACACATGAATAGAGGCTTTACACACACACACACACACACACACACACAAACAAGCTTTCACATAGACACATACACACACAGGCTCGTAGACAGACATACACACATACATAATCTGTCACATAGACACACATATACATGGCCTCCTGTTCTCTTTGGGCCTGATGGGATGAGCTCCATCTCGGCCCTGCGGGCTCCTCTTCTTTTGGGTCATTGTGAATGAGTGCCAGGACCTGCCGGCATTCCTGATCTTGGGGTGGGAGTGGGGTGTTGGTGCTGAAACTCTGTGTGCCTGTGGGAAAATTGTGTGTGAGATTACAGGGAACACTGTAGCAGTATATTGAGGTAGGAGTCTGATAGAGGAGTTAAACCAAGAGAAGGGTTGTGAGAAGAAAGGAGATCATGATGGAGGGTAGAGGCAAGCAGAGGTGAGAGGGGAGATGGAAGTGGCAAGAAGGAGTGAGACCAGGACTAAGTGAGGGAAGATAATGAGAAACACATGGAGAAAAAATAATAAATTATTAAAAAAAAAAAAATGAAAGGAAGACTAGAAAATAAGCTTTAAAAGAAAAAGGAAGGACTAAGGTAGAGAGGAAACTAAGAAAAGCAAAAGCCAGAAGATACAGAGTACAGATTCTCACTACAGTCACAAAGGTTGGAAAATTGTTCAGTTAAAGGTTGGTGAAGATTGAAGTGCTAGCTGGGCAGGATCAATGGTGGGAGGCAGATGGTATCTGCCCTTGATTCCAGCCCTGCAATTACTTGGGTAAATAAGGTATTTTACTGGAAGGAATGGGAAGGGGGAGGAGGCTCAAAATCTATTTTTAAAATTGCCATCTTCAGTATTGAGAGGGGCTGTGATCAGGGCTTGAACTGAGATGATGAGCATTTCTCCCCTTGCTACAAAAGTAAATAAAACATTGCCCTGCTTTATCCCACAGGAGACAGCAGTTATCTCTGGGTTTCCAAATCGAGGGCAGGGTGCCCCACATGTAGCTGTGGCCCTGGAGCTGGGGAGATATTAACTGCTGAGCTGCTAGGGCTCAGGACATGCAAGTGGTGGATGGTCTTGTGTGGACTCTGCAAACGTGGGTCTGGCTGTGGACTGGAATCTGGGAGTGGCGGGAGGTGGCAGGGACAGTTCCGGTACAAATAGTGCCTGGGCTCAGGAAGTGCAGAGCAGGGAAGTGATCCAAGCTTGTAAAGGGGAGGACTCACACATTGAAAGGTGAGAGGAGCCTGCTAGTGAATGGGGAGCCCTACATGCTGATGAGAGGTGGGAATCGGTGAAAGGGGGTGGGTGAGCCGAGCCTGCAGGGGAGAGCAGTCGGCTAAGGAGGGGTGAGGAGAAACCTGCTGGGGAGTGCAGGGATGGGAAGAAGAACTGGGAGGGGAACAGTGGGAAGTGGAGAGCAGAGCATTCTAAGGGAATGTAGAGCCTAGCGCTGAAGAGGAGAATTAAACGCCCTCCCCAAATGTCAAACTCAGAGGATTCCCATGCAGGAGAGGGAGTTGGAAGATAAGGTGGGGAGAGGGAAAGTCGATTAGGAGAATGAGAGAAATGGAAGGTTGGGATAGTAGGGTGGTGATAGGAAAGGGAAGAGGAAAACTGTGATGTGGCCGGGTTGTTGGTGGGGTGGGGAGATGGAGCAGGAGGGAGGAGACTGGAGGGGATGAGCTGGGATTGTAGAGAAGAATGAATTATGAGTGCTTCCCTGGCTTTGGTTTTGGCCACATGAGCCTTTCCCATGTTCTCTCTTGGCCTTTAAGTGCAGGCTGCTCAGTCATTTCATAGCCCATCGTGTTCTGTTTCTTTTTTTTTTTTTGCTGAGGGCACTGTAATTTGTGTTGAGTTCAGCACCCCCAATTCTTTTCAGACGTTGGCTCCTATGCTCTCAATTGATTAAGAACATAAGAACATAAGAAAATGCCATACTGGGTCAGACCAAGGGTCCATCAAGCCCAGCATCCTGTTTCCAACAGTGGCCAATCCAGGCCATAAGAACCTGGCAAGTACCCAAAAACTAAGTCTATTCCATGTAACCATTGCTAATGGCAGTGGCTATTCTCTAAGTGAACTTAATAGCAGGTAATGGACTTCTCCTCCAAGAACTTATCCAATCCTTTTTTAAACACTGCTATACTAACTGCACGAACCACATTCTCTGGCAACAAATTCCAGAGTTTAATTGTGCGTTGAGTAAAAAAGAACTTTCTCCGATTAGTTTTAAATGTGCCCCATGCTAACTTCATGGAGTGTCCCCTAGTCCTTCTACTATCCGAAAGAGTAAATAACCGATTCACATCTACCCGTTCTAGACCTCTCATGATTTTAAACACCTCTATCATATCCTCCCTCAGTCGTCTCTTCTCCAAGCTGAAAAGTCCTAACCTCTTTAGTCTTTCCTCATAGGGGAGTTGTTCCATTCCCCTTATCATTTTGGTAGCCCTTCTCTGTACCTTCTCCATCGCAATTATATCTTTTTTGAGATGCGGCGACCAGAATTGTACACAGTATTCAAGGTGCGGTCTCACCATGGAGTGATACAGAGGCATTATGACATTTTCCGTTTTATTCATCATTCCTTTTCTAATAATTCCCAACATTCTGTTTGCTTTTTTGACTGCCGCAGCACACTGAACCGACGATTTCAATGTGTTATCCACTATGACACCTAGATCTCTTTCTTGGGTTGTAGCACCTAATATGGAACCCAACATCGTGTAATTATAGCATGGGTTATTTTTCCCTATATGCATCACCTTGCACTTATCCACATTAAATTTCATCTTCCATTTGGATGCCCAATTTTCCAGTCTCACAAGGTCTTCCTGCAATTTATCACAATCTGCTTGTGATTTAACTACTCTGCACAATTTTGTGTCATCTGCAAATTTGATTATCTCACTCATCGTATTTCTTTCCAGATCATTTATAAATATATTGAACAGTAAGGGTCCCAATACAGATCCCTGAGGCACTCCACTGTCCACTCCCTTCCACTGAGAAAATTGCCCATTTAATCCTACTCTCTGTTTCCTGTCTTTTAGCCAGTTTGCAATCCACAAAAGGACATCGCCACCTATCCCATGACTTTTTACTTTTCCTAGAAGCCTCTCATGAGGAACTTTGTCAAACGCCTTCTGAAAATCCAAGTATACTATATCTACCGGTTCACCTTTATCCACATGTTTATTAACTCCTTCAAAAAAGTGAAGCAGATTTGTGAGGCAAGACTTGCCCTGGGTAAAGCCATGCTGACTTTGTTCCATTAAACCATGTCTTTCTATATGTTCTGTGATTTTGATGTTTAGAACACTTTCCACTATTTTTCCTGGCACTGAAGTCAGGCTAACCGGTCTGTAGTTTCCCGGATCGCCCCTGGAGCCCTTTTTAAATATTGGGGTTACATTTGCTATCCTCCAGTCTTCAGGTACAATGGATGATTTTAATGATAAGTTACAAATTTTTACTAATAGGTCTGAAATTTCATTTTTTAGTTCCTTCAGAATTCTGGGGTGTATACCATCCGGTCCAGGTGATTTACTACTCTTCAGTTTGTCAATCAGGCCTACCACATCTTCTAGGTTCACCGTGATTTGATTCAGTCCATCTGAATCATTACCCATGAAAACCTTCTCCATTACGGGTACCTCCCCAACATCCTCTTCAGTAAACACCGAAGCAAAGAAATAATTTAATCTTTCTGCGATGGCCTTATCTTCTCTAAGTGCCCCTTTAACCCCTCGATCATCTAACGGTCCAACTGACTCCCTCACAGGCTTTCTGCTTCGGATATATTTTAAAAAGTTTTTACTGTGAGTTTTTGCCTCTACAGCCAACTTCTTTTCAAATTCTCTCTTAGCCTGTCTTCTCAATGTCTTACATTTAACTTGCAAATGTTTATGCTTTATCCTATTTTCTTCTGTTGGATCCTTCTTCCAATTTCTGAATGAAGATCTTTTGGCTAAAATAGCTTCTTTCACCTCCCCTTTTAACCATGCCGGTAATCGTTTTGCCTTCTTTCCACCTTTCTTAATGTGCGGAAGCATTTTATATCCTGAGAGAAAGGGGGAGAGAAAGCAGAGTTGTTTTAGTGATGGTGGCAGTGAAAGAAGCGGGTGAGGCACGGAGGAAGATTCTGGTGGAAAGGACGATGAAGGAACGATTTTGGTGCGGCGGGAACCAGCTGCAGTCTCCCTCCCTACGTGCTGTCATCCCTTCCTTGTCTTCCACCATCTTCTCCCACCGAATGAATTTTTAAAACAAGGTGCAAGCTCCCAGTCCTATGCCAGCAATTATTTTTTTTAACTATATCTATTTATCGCTCTATATAAAAATTATATAGGAGCAGCACGATTGTTTTCCCCTGACCCTCAACTGGACCAGCAAGAACTAAATAAATAAATAAATGAATGAAAGAAAATGGGTGTTGTCAGGCTCACATAGCATCTGCAAGAAATATATTTTTTTTTTAGTGAAATAATATCCTGAGTTGAGGTGGAAGCAGCAGATTGTGTTTATTTAAAGCCAACTCTAATCTTGAAATGAACTGAGTTTACTTCTGCCAAGCAGCTGATGAGTGGGTACCAGTGGTGAAAAGAATGGGCGCTTATGCTATTGACTGATAAGCAAAGAGGCTGGCTGCTACTTTGTTTTACTTCTCCCTCTCTCTCTTCATTCCCAGTCCCTGCTTTTCTTTCTTTCTTTTCAGTCTTTCCCTTGCTGAAGCATTCCTATGCTGGATGCAGGGTTAACAGATGGCTCTAGGTATTCAGGGACCGACTGAGCTAGCCTCCGGCTTTACTTTCATTGCACATATGAATTTAGTATTCAGATTTCCCCATTGTTTTCTCTAAGAAAAGCAGAACCTCAACTTCCTGCATGCCATGGGAGGTGAGGTGGTGGGCAGAACTGGGACCAAGTCAGCCTGTCCCTGATGTCCTGGAGCCATCTGGTAACCCTAGCTGTGCATTTCTTCCGAGACACTGAAGTATTATTCTTCTGCTCCCGTCAAACACGGGATTCATGGAAGGGCTTTGTCTAATATGTGTTCTACAAGGATGTCTGGATTTCAGAAGGGAGAATGAGGTACAGCCTGTGAATAACAGATTCATGCATCGAACACCCCATTGTTTGGAAAGCATCAATTTTCCAGGAAGTAGATGCTCTTTTAAATGACGCATCTCACTGCTGCAGAGGTCCTGCTGAAGGAGCTCGCTCTTTGAGAGAAAGAGTTTAAGGTTCTGTCCTTCCACAAAGTGAAACCTTGCAAAACAGTCCCTGCTGTTGACTGCCACTGTAGGGATCTCCGAGATTGTCCAGACAAGGAACTTGCAAGGACTGCACTTCACTATACCAACGATGCCAACTGGAGATGAGTCATATGCTTGAAGGGCATTTCTTCTTTATAATCTCACACAATTACAATAAACTGAGTTCTAAGGCTGTGAATGACATTTCTTTGCAATTAGTAAACAATAAGAATAAGATGTTCTTTCTCTCTGACTCCCCAAATGAAAATGCACGCTATTTATTTTTCCTTCAATGCCAAAGATGTCCTGCTTTCAAATCAGAGCATATTGTAGTTCTCAAGGAGCACTTCATCGTGCATTTCCTTTCTTGGTATGCATGTGGAATGATAAACTTTAATTAATGTCAAATCTGTTCACTTACTGACTATCATTTTTGTATTATTCCTTCAACAATAATTTTTCAAAGTCAAAGAAATAAATGCACATGAAAACAAAGCATAAAAGGCCATTGGATGGCTGTATCTGAAAGCTGCTAGTAGTAATTGGCTATTAGACTTTGTCATGGCAGCCCATCCCATTCACTAGAGAATTTAGCTCTTTATACTTCTTGGATGACTTCCGTCCTTTGAAAAAGTCAGTAAACACTTTACACTCTTGAAAAGTCTCTGTGGTGAGAAACTAAGAGAATCTAGTTGGTAAATAATTCACTGACATCAAGTGAGCTTAAGACTGCCAGCTCCAGTTCACATTGGCAAGAGAACATAGTAATAAAAATTATATCAGAAACAGTAATGATTCTGTTCCAGTGCAAAAGAAGAACATTTCATAAGAGGACAGCTGAGGGGTGTTTAACATTTAGGGGAATAAAACACTGCCACTTAGAGGCCAAATCCATCAATTACTAATTATTATAGTCTAATTATCATTATTGCTCAAATTACATTTTCTTTGCAGCAAACTGGAATTTGAGAGCAGACTTGGTATTGTTTGAAAGCTCTGCATATAATACCATTTACGTTATGCCTGTAAAATATTGATTTTTTTTTTGTATTTTATTGATGGATATGTACTTTTAGTGATTAATTATTGTGTTATGATGTACTTGTTGGGTTTTTTTTTTTTTTTTGCTATAAACATAAAATGCTTTGGGTTGAACTCTGTGCAAGGAACGCAGTATATAAATATAACATAACCTAACACTTTGAGTTTGTTATACATGTACATGCAAATATAAATAGCAAGCATCAGGAGAAAGGACAAATGTGGTCTTGAAAGTTCATGTAACACACCATCTTGTACTCTCTTCTGCTAGTCCAACAAATATGAGAACTCACAAAAACAACAACACAGAAATGTACCTAAAGTGAATGAGATGTTATTAATTTACAAACATGCCCTTACAGTTTAATTAAGTGGATGGAAGATGGAATGAACATAGGGGTAGATTTTAAAAGGTGCGCGCGGGTCTACATGTGCGCGCGCTACCCCGGGGTACCTTGTGCGCGCCGAGCTTGCTCCAAGCCGTGTTCCCTACCTCCCCATCCCACCCTTCCCTTCCCCTACCTCCCCTACCTCCCCTGCCCTTTCCCCCCTACCTTTTTTTTTTTTTTGTTTCTTGTTTTAAAACTTACTTCAGCCCTGGGGTTGAAGTAAGTTGCCGGCGCGCGATCCCCCGCGCAACAACAAATGGCCACTGTGCCAGGACCCGCCCCGCCCTCAGACCGCCCCGCCCATGCCCCGCTCCCTTCCCGCCCCTTTAGTAAAGCCCCGGGACTTACACACGTCCCGGGGCTTTATGCGCGTTGCCGGGCCTATTGAAAACAGGCCCGGTGCGTGTAACCCTTTGAAAATCCAGCCCATAGTCTTCTTTCAAATGATTTTCTCTTAATGGTTAACCTTACAAATGCTAAGGAGCTGCATTAGGCATATTTTCAGAAAATAGTTGCCATCTCAGTAAAAGATGAAGATGTGTGAGTAGTCTAATGCCTTCTGCAGGTGATTTTCAAACTCGCCACTTTGGTGCATAGTCCACAGGTACTTTTTAACTCATGGACTTTGCACCAGATTGCAAAGGGAAAGTATGTGCTATAGCATGGGTACATTTTTGCTTGAAAATAATATTCATAAATTTGAAAAGACAATTTGCAAGCATTGTTTTCAGAACTCACCCATCACATGCCCCTGGTAATAACTTCATCCAATCCAGCTAGAAATGTTCGTGCTGAGAAGCCCACACATACCTTTAGCTGGATTGAGAGAGGGCAAAGTTCAGACAAACCAATTTACGCAGGTAAATCGCTGTTGACTCCTGTAAATGGCTTGGAAAATTGCCCTCTCTAACATGAATAATGAGTGAAGTTGAAAATATAAATAGTCTAGCAGTAAGTATGCATAGAATTCGGATTATCCCTGCTGTAATTGCAATTAACCCTCAGAGGCCTCTGCAGAGGGATTCCTACAAGTGCAATTAACAAATTATGCAACATGTTTCCAACGTACTGCTTTTAGAAAGGAACCCAACTCAGAGCTGTAGTCTGCCTATGGCCAATATGTCCTCGGCCGCTATCAAAGTGTTGCCGGTGCAAAAGGGTTGATGTTGCCTGCTGCAGCCGTGAAAAGCATTGTGGTCCCACTGGAACTGGCAGTACGACCGGCGGGCCCTAGGAAGAAGAGTAAACACCTACTGGTGGGGCCTTAAAAAGAGGAGTAGCGGCCGACCGGAAAAGGAGGAGATGCATGGACTACCTTGCACAAAAGGAAATGGACACAACAGGGTTTGCCCTCGTGGCCTGAAGAAGTAGTCCTGTCAGCCGTGAGGAGAAGAAATGCTGAAGAAAGGGACTATTGCTGCTGCTTCAAGTGAATTACAACAGCATGGGGGTTTGAGAGAGAGCATCTGTATAAGTATGTGTATGTGTATGAGTAAGAGAGTGCCTGTAAGTGTGTGGGAGTGAGAGAGTTCGAGCCTGTGTGACAGTAAAATAGTGCACATATATGAAAGTGTGTGTGTGTGTGTATGTGTTTGTGTGTGTGTGTGTGTGTGCGCAAAAGTGAAAAAGCCCATGTGTGTGAGAACATGCATGTTTTGTATGTGTGCAAAAGTGAGAGAGCACGTGTGAGTGATAGACGTGATCACATATGTATGCATTTGAGAGCATGTGTTTGTGTATGAGTGTACATGTGCTTGTGTGAGTGAATATGTGTGCATGTGAGAAAGAACATTTGTATGTGAGAGAGAACATTTGGTTTTCGCAAACATTTGGTTTTCGCAAACATTTCGAAAACATTTGGTTTTCGCAAAGCCGCAAGCACCGAAACGCTACTAATTTCACTCATGGACTACCTACTCTCTGGTATTGATAAAGGCCAAGCATATTTTCTAATCCTCCTTGACTTCTCGGCGGCCTTTGACACCGTCAACCACGCCCTTCTTCTAAAACAGCTGGCAAACATTGGTTTAACAGGTGCCACACTAAACTGGTTCAAAACATTTCTAGAAAACAGAGGATACAGAGTCAAAATTCATAATAAAGAATCCCAATACCACCCTTCTAATAGAGGAGTGCCGCAAGGATCATCACTTTCACCCACCCTTTTCAATGTCTACCTGCTACCACTCTGCCAACTACTAACAAAATTAAGCCTGAAACATTTCCTTTTTGCAGACGACGTACAGATCGTAATCCCTATAAAAGAATCAATCTCAAAAACAATGGAATACTGGGACAGTTGCCTGTTAGAAATTAAACTTCTCCTCAACAGTCTAAACCTTGTACTCAATGCTTCGAAAACAGAATTCCTGCTCATATCACCGGAAAACAATAACACACTTCCTAAACCACCCACACTCCTTCAAACAACCCACGTAAGAGACTTAGGAGCCATCCTAGACAATCGTCTCAACCTCAAAACATTCATTAACCAAACCACCAAAGATTGCTTCTACAAATTACATATCCTGAAAAGAATAAAACCGCTGTTTCACACTCAGGACTTCAGAACAATCTTGCAAGCAATAATCTTTTCCAAACTAGATTATTGCAACTCATTACTATTAGGCCTCCCAGCTTCTTACACCAAACCTTTACAAATGGTTCAGAACTCTGCAGCCAGAGTCCTTACAAATTCCAGGAAAATTGACCACATTTCACCTATTCTCAAAAACCTCCATTGGCTTCCGATCCACTATAGAATCATGTACAAAACCATTAACATCATATACAAAACTATCAACCAACACACGCAACTTGACCTACAAATACCACTTAAAAAATTCACCTCCGCCAGGCCTATCAGGGAACACTACAAAGAGTCACTCCAAATTCCAAAGGCCAAAACCTACCAACATAAATCCTTGAGTCTCAGAGCCTTCTCATCAGCAGGTCCAGCTCTCTGGAACTCGATCCCACCTGATTTGAGACAAGAGCCATGCTCTTTAACATTTAGGAAAAGACTAAAAACTTGGCTTTTCAAAAAAGCATTTCCAAGCCTTGAATAAAACCTCCTCTCACTAGCACTAACTCGTATGCAATAATGGAATGTAAACACGAATCAACCAACCTCAAACCCTCTCTCACTAATTCCTGCTGAATATTTATCATACTATTACCATTCACAACTGTCATATTTATTCATTTGATTACCTATGTACCGTTTCATAGTCTTATTTTTTCACTTGCTATTCTAATGTATCAATAGGCTGAAATGTAAATATTGTGCTGTTCAATTTCTCCCCTTCCATCCCAAGTTTATTTTCCTTGTTTTTTGTAACTTTCCCTCTCCCTTTTTCTGATTCACTGTATTTAAAGTTCAAGGTTCTTATTGAAAATATTGTTTTTTACGTTACGTTATGCTTTACACTCCTTGTTATTTGTATACCGGGTTGATGTGATGCCTATCATGAAACTCGGTATAACAAAAACAATAAATAAATAAATAAATAAATTTGTATGTGAGAGAGTACATGCATTTAAGAGAGAGAGCGTGTATGTCACTATGTCACAGGGGCCGACCGTCGGCCGACCATCGGCCCCTATGACATAGTGAGGGCAAAGGTAGCGCCGGCGCCATTTCGAATGCTGGCAATACGGCCCGAGAGCAGGAGGTCGCTCCCGGACTCCCGCTGGACTTTTGCCAAGTCTTGTGGGGGTCAGGAGGCCCCCCCAAGCTGGGCAAAAGTCCCTGGGGGTCCAGCGGGGGTCCGGGAGCATTCTCCTATGCTCCTGACGTCGGGGGACAAAAAAACAAAATGGCGCCGGCGCTACCTTTGACCTGTCATATGACAGGTCAAAGGTAGCGCCGGCGCCATTTCTACAACGCACAGAGGTCCGAGAGTGAAAGATCACACCGGGACCCTTCCTCTGGACCCCAGGTAATTTAAGGCATTTTTGGGGGGTTCGGGAGGGTGGGGGATTTATTTTAAAGGGTCGGGGTGGGTTTTAGGGTTGTTTTAGTGTGCCGGTTTTCCCGCCCTCCCCCTTCCTCTCCCCCTTCCCCCGATTTACGATTTTTTGACGATAAATCGGGGGAATTGTTATTGTATCGCGGCTCTAACGATTTTTGACGATTTAAAATATATCGGACGATATTTTAAATCGTCAAAAAACGATTCACATCCCTAATAACGAGTTAAAGAGAATTGACCTTAAAGTGATCACGGGGCTCCTGAGGAACCTGTATGCGATACAATGGCTGCTGTCGAGCCATGGTCACTAATAATTTTCCAGGTGAATATACTGATTTTTAAATGCATATAAGAAAAGTTAACTAAAAATATTTTTCGCAAATGCTGGAGCTGTCCGGGTGGCCCATTTGTGAGAGGTCGCACCATCAGGCTTGCTGATGTGTTATCATATAGTGTTCATTGCTAGACAAGGGGGTTAACTTGTGGGTGGTTCTGGGATTTCCTTTTGTGTGAGTCAAGTTTTATCTTTAGCCACGTGGGCTATAATTTGTCTGGATATTCCAGTGGAATTCACACATTGGCCACACTGAAGGATAGCACCAAAGCAATGTTATCTGGCACCATCTTCTAAGCGGATGATGCCATTTTTAAAGAGCCAGGACCAGGGTAGCCACGCCCAGGGATTGCTCCTGATATTTTAGATGCTGGACTCATGAAACAGGGTAAGTGGAGCTTGGGTAGGAGCTCCCTGGCCTCAGCGGCGATACAGGAGGAAGGCAATGGCCCTGGTGCTGTGGCGGGCCTTGACTTTGGAGCTGGACTACATATCAGCACCGGGTCTGACCCGAAGCTAGGCCTGGGTTCCAGGAGTAGGCCTCGGCACCAAGCCTGTGCATTTTTTGGTGCAGGAAAGCCTAGCCAGGGCTGCCGGAGGATCTTTTTTATTGGCTCTGCTCTCTATTTTTTTTTTTTTGGATTGGGGGTTTTTATCAATTTTTTTTTTTTTTGGTTTGGCAGATGAACCTAACTGAATAAAACATTAAAAGTTGAATTTTAAAACCGGGAGATGCGCACACAAGTCAGGCCAGTGCGTGCCACGCAGATTTTTAAATGCTCCCACATAGGTGCGTAGCTTCCACTGCCTGCAGAAAAAAGGGCAGGGAATGGGCGTGATCTGGGTGGAGCACGGGCGTTCCTGGATTTCTCAATGAAACCAGTGCTTAAATACTTTAATGCGCACAATCCGGGATGTCTCAGAAAGGTCCTTTCCCATTATACCCAAGCCCACTCTATAAGGACAAGATATATTTGAAAATAAAGTAATTCTACTGAGAAAGCAAATCACTCCAATTCAATAACAGGTGAATTATTTAAACTCTGCGTGCACTATAAGTGGGAGATTGGTGAAAAAGTTGGGCTGGATTTTATTTCCTGCTGCTAAGCACAAGGAAAAAGTTTGCAAAAAGGGGCAAGGTTTGAATGTGATCTGGGCGGGGAGTGGACGAGTGGGGGAAAGCCATGAAATGTGCCTGTAAATACTTATGCACACAGTTGCGTGCCAGGGTCCTCTGCTGCATAACCTTACTTCTGCTATGGATGGTGTAATAATAAAACAAAAAAAAACCTAAGCTAGTCAGCGGAGATTTAAGGGTCGGGGCTAATGGGGGGAAAGGCGGCTACTAAATTAGGAGAGTTTGGAAGTCTTCTCTCTTATCTGGGTGAATTGGGAATGACCTGGGAAGACAGAGAATGGCATTGGCACATGTCCCTCAGAAAATTCTCCCATTTATGTGGTAGAAGCAGCATTTGTGCGCACATGGGCACATCCATTTAAAATAGTGCACATAATTACACGCGTGCAGCCTATTTTATAACATGCACACCTATACACGCATATGTTATAAAATGAATGCCTCTCTGGATGCCAGCTGGCAAACGCATACTCATGTATATCCGTGCACCTGTTTAAAAATTACCATCTAACTTACCTTCGAAAATTCACTACAAACTATGCAAGTACAAAAGTACCCATGTATAGTGCCCCCAGTCAGCTTAATGAAAATGATTCATCAGGGCCTGAATTTCAGATTCATTTATAAGCATAAAATATTTTTATGCACATAAATAAAGGAATTTAGAATATTGCCTCAGAGGTTGTGCACGTAAGAGTATATATGGAAGTGATTTCATGCATACTTTTACTCTACTAGAAAGAGAATTTCTCAGAGAGTGGAGCTGGGCTGGAGAAACTATTTATGAGCAGACTCTCAATTTTCAAACGTAAATGTACCTGTACCTATTTAAAAATGTTCCCAAGCAGGCATAAATGTCCGCATGTATACCATGTGTATGTGTATGTAAACCCCTGTGAGTGAAGCCCCTCCCACTAGAGGGGATCATGACCAGTGGTAAGGTGCGAATGTAAATGAGGAGATCACGGTGCTCTCCCAGAATTCCCTCTTCCATATTGGGTACCTTGCAATGGGGCCCAAAACTCCCTTAATCTAGTCTCCCGGAGATAGGGAGAAAAAAAATGGGGTAATGACAAATAATTTGATGGTATCCTTTTTCTTTTTTTAAATATTTATTAAAAGAGCAATTAATATACTGGCAACAAAAATATTATATGCAATTTCTATAAAAATTACAAACAATGCAAATTCTAACTCTTTTCTTTGTTCTAGAACCGGTTATTTTCTACATTATGTATATCAGATATTATTTGAACTGCAACAAACTTTAAAATTGCTTCAACTATGCTACTGTATCTTAAAAGAATTTCATGCTTTGTGTAACAATTCTCTTTTTTAGAGCTCCTGGTTTTCCTCAGACTGGTAAGTATGTTTTTTCCCTTAAGTTTTCTGCTTCTTTTATGTATTTTCTTTTCTTTATATCTGTGTGTCTGGTCTTTCCTGTATATTGTCTAATTGTAATATTGGTGAGGTGCACAGATTAAAGGCTAAATTTTAAAAGCCTAATACACGCAGAAAATAGGAGATGCGTGATTATATTGGGCTGGCACATGCTGAGCAGATTTTAAAAGCTGCCTGGATACGTACGCGCTTGCCACTGCGTACACAAATGAAAAGTTCAAAAAAGGGGCAGGGAATGGGCGTGGTCTGGGTGGGGCTTGGGTGTTCCTGGATTTAATTTGAAATTAGCAAGTAAATGCTTATGCACACTAGCACTTTCCAGAGTCCTTTGCTGTGTAACTTTGCTTCTGCTATGGATGACATGTAACTTATAAAACAAAAAAATCTAGACAGATCAGCAGGGTTTTAAGGTTTGGGTCTAACAGGGAGGAAGGAAGAGTATTAAACTAGGATTTGGAAGTTCTATCCCTTAACTGGGCAAACTGGGATAACTAGCAATGGCATAGGCACGGTCTTCTAAAATCCTCCCACTTACGTGGTATAAGTGACATTTGCGTGCATAGGTGCATGCCCACTTAAAATTGTGCGCAGATGTGCATGAGGTCATGCTATTTTATAACATGCATGTATATATGTGCATATGATATAAAATGGCCATGTCCTTGGGCATGGGCCGATGAAAGTTACCTTCTAAAGTTGCTTGGAAGCGCTGAAGACTGGCATTGCTTGGGTGGGACACTTCTTTGTGGGAGCGTGCCATCTGTGTGTCCTTCCTCATCCTCCATTCTCATCTCTATTCTTCCTCCTACTACACTACTCTTTAACCAACTCCAAAAAGGAAAACCTGTCTCCTACTCTATCTCTGTTATTCTTACGATCATCTAGTGTGTTCCTTGATGAGAGAGTACTAGGGATGTGAATCGTGTCCTCGATCGTCTTAACGATCGATTTCGGCTGGGAGGGGGAGGGAATCGTATTGTTGCCGTTTGGGGGGGTAAAATATCGTGAAAAATCGTGAAAAATCTAAAAATCTAAAAATCGCAAAACCGGCACATTAAAACCCCCTAAAACCCACCCCCGACCCTTTAAATTAAATCCCCCACCCTCCCGAACCCCCCCCAAATGACTTAAATAACCTGCGGGTCCAGCGGCGGTCCGGAACGGCAGCGGTCCGGAACGGGCTCCTGCTCCTGAATCTTGTTGTCTTCAGCCGGCGCCATTTTCCAAAATGGCGCCGAAAAATGGCGGCGGCCATAGACGAACACGATTGGACGGCAGGAGGTCCTTCCGGACCCCCGCTGGACTTTTGGCAAGTCTCGTGGGGGTCAGGAGGCCCCCCACAAGCTGGCCAAAAGTTCCTGGAGGTCCAGCGGGGGTCAGGGAGCGATTTCCCGCCGCGAATCGTTTTCGTACGGAAAATGGCGCCGGCAGGAGATCGACTGCAGGAGGTCGTTCAGCGAGGGTTCCGGCGCCTCGCTGAACAACCTCCTGCAGTCGATCTCCTGCCGGCGCCATTTTCCGTACGAAAACGATTCGCGGCGGGAAATCGCTCCCTGACCCCCGCTGGACCTCCAGGAACTTTTGGCCAGCTTGTGGGGGGCCTCCTGACCCCCACGAGACTTGCCAAAAGTCCAGCGGGGGTCCGGAAGGACCTCCTGCCGTCCAATCATGTTCGTCTATGGCCGCCGCCATTTTTCGGCGCCATTTTGGAAAATGGCGCCGGCTGAAGACAACAAGATTCAGGAGCAGGAGCCCGTTCCGGACCGCTGCCGTTCCGGACCGCCGCTGGACCCGCAGGTTATTTAAGTCATTTGGGGGGGGTTCGGGAGGGTGGGGGATTTAATTTAAAGGGTCGGGGGTGGGTTTTAGGGGGTTTTAGTGTGCCGGCTCACGATTCTAACGATTTATAACGATAAATCGTTGGAATCTCTATTGTATTGTGTTCCATAACGGTTTAAGACGATATTAAAATTATCGGACGATAATTTTAATCGTCCTAAAACGATTCACATCCCTAGAGAGTACAAGTCTGTCCAGAAGTCTTGTACTCTTTCATTTATTTATTCCCTATTCTATGATTAAAAGAACATCTTAAGTAAAAGAAATTTTCCTGAGAGTGTTAACTTATTGATTTAGTCAATATCATCAAGATGCTGATCTTTTAACATTGCTAAAGACAGCTAGTGCTCATTTTATCTTCTGTGAAATACACCTTCAGGTTGTATTTGGACAGAGGCTTACTTTTATATATTCTCCCTTATCACTGTACTTAATTGCCAGTAAAGGGATTTTATTCTTTTGGAGTTCATCAGTGTATTCAGCAAAATATTCTTTGTCCGCCTCTCTTTTGCAGTCACACACCTATCTCAGCTGACTATAAATGCCCATGGTTCAGCTTATTCTTAACTAAAGGTAAACCTTCCTGTCCCTTATCTGTGATGTGTACTTTAAATCAATTCTCATTAATTATAATCACTCTCTCTCACTCTCACAGTCAATTAAGTATATTTCAGGATGTTCTTTCAGTGATTTTTTTTTACTTTAAAGCAACTTCTAGTGATCTGAATATAGAGCAGCCAAGCTGGAGTATGCTCCCTGTCAATTCTCACGATATTCTGTTGTCTGGAAGGACCCAGATGTCATGAAATGCAGGGTATTCCAAAAATGCGGGAAATCTATGGGACGGATTTTAAAAGGGTTACACTCGTAATATACGCGTATAACCCTTTTAAAACCCTCCTGCGTGTGCCGAGCCTATTTTGCATAGGCCCGGTGACACGCGCAAGCCCCGGGACGCGCGTATGTCCCGGGGCTTGAAAAAAGGGGTGGGGCAAGGGTGGGGTGGAGCGGTCTGGGGGCGGTGTGGGCTGGAGCCTCCAGGTACAGTGGCCATTTGCTGCTGTGCCCGGGATTGCGGGCTGGCCGGTGGCCGGCGCGTGTAACCTACGACTGCCCAAAGGCAGGCGCGACTTATAGGATAAAGGTAAGGGGGGTTTTTAGGTAGGGCTGGGGGGCGGGTTAGGTAGGGGAAGGTGGGGGGAGCGGAAGGAAAGTTCTCTCCAAGGATTTTGGAGCGGCCTCAGAGGGAACGGAGAAAGGCTGTGCGGCTTGGCGTGCGCAAGTTGCACAATTGTGCACCCCCTTGCGTGCGCCAACCCCAGATTTTATAACATGTGTGCGGTTGTGTGTGCATGTTATAAAATCGGGCGTACATTTGTACACGCTGGGTTGCGCGCACAAATGTTCGCCCGCGCGTACCTTTTAAAATCCGGCCCCAAATATATATCACGCTCATCACAATCTCAAAAATAAAAAGTGATATCATATATATTCCCATATAACCTTTACTATAATTTATACAAAGAAAATTAATATAAAAAATATTTTATTAATACAATACCAGTAAAAAAAGCAAGGAACAATTTACAATTCACAATTTTCCAAAAAACAATTAAATCATCACACACATACAACCATTCACACCAATAAGAATCTAAATTTAACAACATTTAACAAAATTTCCCAATTTTCTCCCAACATGTTTTGCCACGCAGAACTTCTTCAGGGGAATCCACTCAATTTCAATTCACAATTAGATCAAAGTTCCTGTGCTCTGAAAGGGCGATACTCTTTTATACTTCTTTTCTCTCAAACGCTTCTTCAGATAGCAGTCATATACGTGTATCCTTTAAATTTCAAATCCCAATCATTTTTACTTATATACCTCAATGAAAAATCACCTTCTTTACATCCTCCCAAACAATTCCCATCTATGGAAAGTCAAAAATTCATATCAAAAGTAAAAAAACCTAAAACCCTTCAATGTGGAGTTTGTCGATCACAGCGATACCGCCATATGTTTTGTTTTTATTGGCACAGGAGGGTATGGTAAGTGTCAGACAGAAAGCCTCATTTTATTGTGCAGTCGATAATAGCAGCAATAATAGCTACGATCCATGATAATGGCTGCAGTCATGCGATAAAACCTTTTTCCTTTTAACACCAAGCAAGAGAGCTGGCAGCCACAGGAGAAAGCAAAAGTGCTCCCGTGGCCTGACGTCAGCCCAGCACTGCCTTCCCTTCACTGTTCCAGGGTCATGGAAGCACTCTTTATTTATTTATTTATTTATTAAATATGAAAGGACCCTGTAGCTGTGCAATGCTTCTGGATGACACTGCCTCTGGTGTCTTCCGTAAATGGACAATTCAAGCAGCTGACTGTCCCAGCCAGCAAAACAGCCTCTCCTTCTGCTCTATTATTATTATTTTTTCTGGGCTCCCTTCTTGTTCCCCTCTTACACTGAGTTCAGCATACATCCGCTAATTTTCAAAGTGGACTTACATGTATAAGTCCACTTTGAAAATTTGGGTTGAAGTCTCTGTGTACTTTCTACATGCCGACTTCAGTCCTACAAGGGCTGTTATAAAATTACCTTCTCAATGTATATGAAAGTGAGGAAAACATGCTCAGAGGCTTGTCAGAGCCAAATTCTTATCTTGACCAATTGGCAAGTTAATTTTCGACCCAATTCTGTTATTACCTACACCTGTCTGTTTAAATTAAAAAGTTAAGAATTTATATTTATTTATTTAATTTTTCCATTCTGATAATCTGTTATCTCTATTCTTGTGATTGATGTGGAGTACAGTTAATACATCCATATATTTTACAAACAAAACAATAAGATTTAACACAATATATTACAATTTCAACAACAAATAAGTAACCTCATAAATTTAAAACATTATGGGGCCAATGCAATACAGTGTGCTCAGCCGAGTGCACTGTATAACCCGCAGTTGGACACGGGTTGTACAGGCGCTAATTAATCCCCTTATGCAATAAGGGGATTAGCGCCTCTACAACGCACGTCCAACACGTAGTGAATCTAATAGCGCTCATCACATGCAAATGCGTGTGAATGAGGCTATAAGGCATTCACTCCTGATACAAAAACAAAAAGTGCATCTAGGACGCACATTTAGCGATCAGAAATTAACGCCTGCCTGGTGCAGGCGTTAATAGCTGAGCATTCTTAAAACTAGTACAGAAAAGCAGTAAAAATGTATGTACTGATGCAAATAAGTTGGGTAGTTAGAAGTGCACACCACATTTTGGAATGAAAAATATCACAATAAGATGACCACACAGCATTTTGTGAAAATAGCTTGAAAAGACATTTTTGTGCAGGTTTGCACTGAAAACATAGTTAATGAGCTATTTTATATGAATTTGCATTATAGCAGTTCGTTAACTATGAATTTATATTTCAGGTGTACCAAACTATATGCAAAATTTAACTAGTTGCAAATGCAAAACGTTTCGCAAACAGCTCTTTGAGCTAAAATTTAAAATAGTGCACAACCCCTAAATAACACTGTCATAATCTGCTATGCTGATGGGAGGAGCAATCAGATAGGAGTATCAATCTGATATATCCGTAGGTGGACTTAGCAATCTGTTGTTATAGACTGCTGAGGATAGTAGTAGGTGGATCCTTGGGCCAGTGGCAGATGACCAAGCCCCTGGGGGAAGATCCCGAGAGGGACCACTGGCTAGGCTTAGAGTATGGAGACAGACACACACTAGTTCTTTTATTAAACAGGCCTTGAAACCACCAGAGGTGGCAGTAGTGAGCTGATATGCCCAGCAGGGCTGAAGTCCCTCAGGTACTGTAACAGCAATCCCTGGATGGTTGAGCTGTTGAGAAACTGTAGACAGTGAGTAGGCAGGGTATGCAGAGTTCATGAACAGAACTAGATGACAACACTCACATATTGGTCTCAGGGAGCTCAGGAGCTAGAAAGGATAGGCCCTAGAGGAGCGAGTACCTGGTTCCAGGGAAAGCTCTTAGAGAGCAATGGTAACTCACGATGATGTAGATAACGATGACTTCCAGGCAGAAGAGAATCAGTAGATAGTCAGGAACGAGGGCCCTCGAGGAGCAAGTACCGATTCCTGTCTGTAACTTGAAAGGTAAAGAGAAAGTGAGGCCTCCGCAGAGCGGGTACCTCTGGTAAGTCCGAGGAGGCAGAGTAGCTTAGGCAGTGTAACCCAACCCTTGCTAACTCGTATGTTAGCGATATCAGAGACCTTTAAATATCGGAAGCGGATGACGTCATCTCAGGGGAACGCCCCTGAGGTTCGCGCCCTTGCTGGTACTTCACTCGGAGTGCGTGCCTGCCCTAGGCTTCAGGCAGCATGGCAGATCTGCAGCGTCGAGCCGGTCCGGTGACGCTGGAGGGAGATGGCAGGGAGACGCTGAGGCAGCCAGCTGTCCTTCAGACCTGGAGGGAGTCGCCACAGAGGTAAAGAGGGCGGAGTAAAGACGTCGGGCAGCGATGGTCGCAACAAACACATACCATTTGGGGTTTTAATGTGCAAAATCCCATTTGCAGAATTTTCCTCATTAGAATATTGGCCTCTTTGTCTCACTTTAGCATTTTTCACCTGAAGTCTCAAGGGACATTGCCATAATTTTGCTTTTTCCTGGTATCACCTAGCTTGCTGCAAAGTTCCAAATAAGAAAAAAATCCATGTTACATTTTTCTGCCATGACAAATTCTCTCATTTAGTTTTATGACACTTGTGTGTGCCAGAGGCATTCATGACTATGTTGAACCAGTAATGTTAAGAATTATTAAATGGTTGACAAATGAAGGTGTCAGATAATACATGGCTACATAAGTCATCCATTTCCTCGGTGTTGGGCACTCACTTATGGCACTCATGTCTTTCTTAATATTATATTATGGTGTTTGTACATGTGTTCCCATTAAAGTCACCAGCAGGCAATTTAATAAAGAATGTTGCTTTTCCTAGGATGTGCAGATGGTTTTCACATATGATTATATTAGTAGGCAGTACGAACAGCAAAATTGACATCACTGAAGATTTTCTGCTGTTTGAATCGATGAAAGGTACAAGAGGAGTTGATTTGTACAATGCACTCTCTACCTAGTGTGTGTGAAGCTAGGTAGAGAGCACATTGTACAATTAGCGCAGGTGTGATAAATTTATCACACCTTGTGCGATGCTGGAGCAGGGAAGTCAGCCTAGCCACACCCCTTTTTTTAATCACAGGTGCTATTTCTGCTATAATTATAGCATTTTGATACATCTAGGGGTAAGTTTGTAAAGGTTGTTCTAATAACTGTTCTAATATCTCAATTGCAAAACATTTAAAGTGAATTATATTTACAGTTGGTAAACAATAAGGGGTAGATTTTAAAAGGGTCCGCCTGCAAGTTATAAAATTAGGGGTCAGTGCGTGCAAGAATTGTGCAACTTGGGCGTGCCCAGCCGCGCAGCCTTCCCACGTTCCCTCCCATTCCGCTCCGAAATTGCTCCGAAATCAGAGCGGCCTCAGAGGGAACTTCCCTACTCCCCCTCCCCACCTTCCCTTCCCTTCCCCTACCTTCCCCACCCTTTTCCTCCTTCCTTTTCTGTTTTCTGTCTTTTATTACAAAACTTACTTCAGCCCTGGGGCTGAAGTAAGTTACGCGCGCTGGCCAACTGCCAGCACATGATCCCAAGCACAGCAGCAAATGGCTGCTGTGCCTGGAACCTCTGACCCCAACCTGCCCCCGGACCACCCCGCCCCGCCCATGCCCTGCCCCCTTCCCACCCCTTTAGTAAAGCCCTGGGACTTACATGCATCCTGGGGCTTTATGCGCGTCGCTGGGCCTTTTGAAAATACGCTGGTTACGCGCGTAACCTTTTGAAAATCCGGCCCTAACCGTTGAACCTGGTTTTAATGTCATTGTCAAGCTGGTTAAACTTTTCTGTAATTGTTACAAAAATAAAGATTTTGTTATTTTCAACTGATTCTTTCCCACATAAAATCTTTTCTCACTCCCTGCTTCCCCTCCCAACCTCTAGGAGCACTACTGGCTGCGTGGGATTTTCCATTTATTTTAAATTACCCAGTCGGGAAGCAGGCAATGTGTGGAACTCCTTTAGTTGCAACTCAACTCCAGTACCATCCACCTACTCCAGTGCCACTCAGAACCTTGAGCCACCATAGTGGGAGAGAGTCGCCATTTCCAACAATTGCGGCTAGGGGGCGCTACAGTTAGCTGCATAACTTTACTACTGCTCCCGATGAGGATCAAGTCTGTAGACTTCATGTTTTAGGACTTACAGGACAGGGTGAGGGGTCTGAGTCAACTGAGAGTCATGCAGGAAGGAAAAATCAAAGGGGTCTGGAAGACCTTGATATGGACTGGGCAAACTGGTGGACTAATTGGAAAAACTAGGAATGTCCCTCATGCGAGCATGTTTGAAAATCCACTTACATATGCGCATTAAAGAGGGCAAAGTGCTATGGAAGATACGCGAAGTTGGTCTCCTCAAGTAACTTCTTAAAATTAGAAGCATACTTACATACGGTAGGCATATTTTAAATCATACATGCACAAGTGTGCACATGAATTAAAACAACAATATGTCTTCGCATACGCGCCGATACACGTATGAGTGCACACACACTTGTTTTAAAATTGGCCTGTAAGTTTTTAGCCAGACAAGTCAGGAGCGGGAAATGGTTGGATGGGGAGGAGTCGAGTTGGTAGGATAAATTATCTGGTCAACTCTGGTTGGGCTAAAGGGCTGCCCTAAATTTAGCCTGTTTCATACATAACCCGCTAACTTTAAGGTAGTCGAGTATATACAGCACTAGTTAGTGGGTTATGTAGCAACATAGAGGTAGAATATGGACCTTGACAAATTACATAATAGAATAAGGGGCTAGAGGGGATAGAAGATCAATTCTAAATGATTAGGCCTGTGAGACTGTGAGGAGCATGGTGCTGTGCACAGGGCCGGCCCTAGTATTTTTTTCTGCCCTGATGAACAATTATTGTGCTTCTTTCCTCCTCATTTTGCTTTTTTAACACAGCATTTTTGTTTTTCCAACAGCCAACACACAATGGAAACTGTCAGTCGCACAGTCTGTCCCAGATCCCCCTTCCATGCCCAAAAGGCCCTGCTCTTTCTGGCAATCCAAACTTTCAAAACTGACACTGTCCTACTCCAAACCTATCTAACCCCATCTGAAAGTCCAAAATGCCTAAATTTAGAGCAGTGATCCCCAGGTGCTCCTGCCCCACATAACAATATGTGAAAATGGTGCCAGCTCACTCTGTAACCAGCACCATTTTGTTGTACTGCTGTGATGCCATTCAGAAAAACCTGCAAAAAAAGATACTTGGAATCGATATGGTATTAGGCTTACTCTAATGCATGCTAGGTTTGGGTTTGGCCCTTGGAAGGCCTTGGGTAAACTGAATTACAATTACAATATAGTAAACTTCCCATAGCAAAACAGCACTAACTGCTAGCACACAAACAGGAACAACCCTACCTATGAAAAGGTAACATTGCAAATTTAACATCAGGCTTTAAAACATCAATACACCTCCTATTAGGAGAACAGAACAAGCCAGGCAGCTATAGATCTTTACACAGAAACTACACGCTAGCAGAATATCCAATTTCAGACACATATGCAACACACAAACAGACTCTCACCAAAAACAACATAGAGACCATAAATAATAAATAGAAACATTTTGACAGAAACAGAACTGGAAACTGTAATAAACCAGGCCCTGTATGCAGTTCATCAATGGAAAAACAGAAGTATCACCGGTCCTCATAAATCAAATGATAAAATCAAGAAATATAATTCAATCATTGTAATAAAATCATAAGAATAAAATGAATGTTTTCAAAGAACTGATACAGTAAATAGAATAACATCTAATAAATAAAAACTCATAAAAAGTTTTAAAACAGCAATGAAATATTTTAAAATAGTAGAAATATCAAACACCCAATAATTCAAACTAATAAGGATTGAAAAATTCCCTGCTCTCCATATCTGAAAACATTTGATTTCCAGTCACCTTGAGCTTCTCATGCATTTAATGGGGTAGCACTAACCTTTGCCACACACAACCCAGGCAGTCTCCCATTCCTTCACACACACACAACCCAGGCAGGATCCCATTTTCTATCACATAGGCACTTTGCCTCCCCTTTAGGATTTAGATTTTCTGGGGAACTGCACTCATTCAGTTCAAATGAACTGAACTAAACTTTAAATTGATTCGACATCTGAATGCACATGCCTAAAACTTCCCCACAGAGAACTGCACCTGTTTTCTCTTGGGATAATTCTTTTTCATAAAAAAAACCAATGCATATAGCTTTGAATAATCAAACTGAATGAAATTATTTGGTCCCCTGCCTTCTTTGCAAACTCCCTCCCCTAACCTTGAGAATGGCTCTTTGTAATGAGGAGGAAACCCATAAGTGCATTGTGGAACAGACATATTTCTCCCCATTGAGGGTCGATAATCAAATCCTCCACTTCTGTGGATAGAGCACTGTTTTACTTGCTGAAATGCCTTGGCTTATCGCCCTGCTCACGTAGAAGTGGAACCTTAGCAGAAAGTCAAAAATACAAAAAGTAACATAGATGATATGTTCAGCAAAACAATTTAGTCTTCAAAATAATTTTACTGTAATCATCAGCTTTTCTTTTTTTTTTTCCAGACATAGAAGCCTTTCGACATTGCTGCATTTTGTCATCAAAGGTGATATGATACAGAGGTGATATGATATCAGAGGTGATATGATACAGACTTTCAGATACTTGAAAGGTTTTAATGATCCAAAGGCAACGACAAACCTTTACCATAAGAAAAAAATCAGCAGAACCAGGGGTCACGATTTGAAGCTCCAGGGAGGAAGATTCAGAACCAATGTCAGGAAGTATTTCTTCACGGAGAGGGTGGTGGATGCCTGGAATGCCCTTCCGGAGGAAGTGGTGAAGACCAGAACTGTGAAGGACTTCAAAGGGGCGTGGGATAAACACTGTGGATCCATAAAGTCAAGAGGCCGCCAATGAAGAGTGGGTGACTCGCCAGAATGATGGCTACTGCCTGGAGACAATACCCTTAGTCAATAAACATACACATGGTTACTGTGACTCCAACATCACTCTAAGATTCAACAGCATGAGGAAATGTGGAAAAAAGGATTTGCACTCACAATGACGGGAGTAGCTGGCTTGTTACGGCGGTTACTACCCCAAACCAAATATCCAGATTACTACCTCCACCTTCCTCTATTCCTGATGCCTTTCAACTAGCTTGATCACTCCATTCTTATACTTCACTTTCAATGCATATCCAGCATAGTTCTCTGCTTCAACAGCAGGGGAAAAGAAAAACTGTTACTTCACACATCCAGCAGAGCTCTCTGCTTAAACGGCAGGGGAGAAGAAAAAAGGGTTCGCACTCACAAAGCGGGGAGTAGCTGGCTTGTTACGGCGGTTACTACCCCAAACCAAATGTACCTGATACTTCACTCTCGACGCATATCCAGCATGGCTCTCTACTTCAACGGCATCGGAGAAAGACTGATACATCACGAATTTCCAGCATAGCTCTCTGCTTCAACGGCAGGGGAAAAGAAAAACTGATACTTCACGCATATCCAGCATAACTTCAACGGCAGGGGAGAAGAAAAAAGGATTCACACTCACAAAGCAGGGAGTAGCTGGCTTGTCACGGCGGTTACTACCCCAAACCAAATGTGCCTGATACTTCACTTTCGATGCATATCCAGCATAGCTCTCTGCTTCAACAGCAGGGGAGAAGATAAACAACCAATAAGGGCTGTATAACATAATCTGGGTAAAAACAAATAAGCATGGGTGTAGCTTGCTTATTGCGGCGGTTACTACTCCTACTACCTCTAACTAATCAAGCTAGATATTTCACTTGGATGCAGCTCCTCCACCGCTCTCTACATTAATGGCGGGGGTGGAAGGGAATTAGAACCAAGAGCTAAGAGAAGCAGATAAGTATGGGAGAAGAAATGAGGGAAGCTTGCTGGGCAGACTGGATGGGCCGTTTGGTCTTCTTCTGCCGTCATTTCTATGTTTCTATGTTTCTATATGTTTCTATTTCTTCAGTGGCAAGAAATTTCAGCTGTATAGCCCTGGTGACAAGGAACAGCATAAGTTGAGTGAAATCAGAATAATGAACCTGCCTGAGTATGGAAGATGGTTAACACTTGTGGTTTGCATAGGCTACTGATTCCAAGATAGTAGTGAAATATTTTATAGTTATACTTGATGTATGCCTATTTCATTTTTTTTATCCTTACCATATGAAAAATAAATTAGACAATAAAGCAATTATTAAGGGAAAGGAAGAAGAAAAAATGTTCGGTTTTCTTTTCGTTTTTGGAGGTTTGATTTCCCATGAATTTCATTTCATCGAATGTTTATTCCATTTATTTAGTTAAAAAAATGAAATAAAGAAAAAAGAAAAAAAAACCCAAGCTGGCCAAGGCCTCCCATGCCCCCCAACCATCCTTCCCACCTGAAAAGATATAGGTGCCAGGATCCTCCTTGGCCCCCACCTACCCAGCCTGGGCATTGCATACGGACTAGGAAGAGATCATGGTGACCTACAGCAGCTTGTAAATGAGTTTGTCCATCAGCCCTATCCCAGTCAATGTGGTCTGCCAATGTGAGATCTGAGGGGAGCCCTTCCAGAAAAAAGTAATGATCAGTCTTACTGCATCAAGACACAGCCCCACCAGTCATTTCATATATTTTCTCATATCGCATCCCCCCATATCCCCAAGAGACATAACTTCAGGGTTAATTCAAAGGGAGATCCAGTGATATCCTGAATAGAGGCTTGTACCTCACTCCAAAAATAGTGTACCTTACATACTCCCACCACATATGAAAATACAGTAGCTAACCATGGACCTCCATTACCTCTTGCAAATGGGGCTGGATGAACTGAACTTGAAGAAGAAAGTAGGGTAGCAATAAGCCCTATGTAATAGGTTGTACCTAAGTTCTTGGCTATTACATTTAGATATTGTAGTAGCCACTCTTCAAGTTCTTTACCAGTCTATTTCGTCCAGCTCCAGCCCTCTATAAAAGATGTGTTGATATCCATCTCATCATCTCAAAAAGCTAGAAAGCGATATCTCTTTGTAATACCCCTGGATACCTGGCTAGGTTGTGTTAATATTTTTTTCAATAAAATTTATTTTGCGAAGGAAGGTAGCCCCCTCACTCCGCCCATAAGTCAATCTATGAACTTGTAGGTATAAGTAGTGCGCTGGCAATTGATAGCGAGCTCTCAGATCATCAAAAGTAGAAAAAGAGAGTCCCAACCAAAGTTGATCCAGGAATCTCAGTCCCTGTTTGTACCAAATCTCCAAATCTGGGAAAAAAAATTTAGAGGTGACAGGTGTGGGTTGGCAAGTAAGGGAAATGTAGGGTAATGATTCTCCTCACCACTATTTAAGTGCTTTCAAACCTGCCTCCAAATCTTTGAGAATGTGAGATCAGAGGGTGCTTCCCACGTTTAGTGTTAAGACTGCTTGCTCCAGTAGAACAGTAAGGCAGCAAAACTTGATCTCCTTCCATCTCCATCCAACCCCAGAGCTCCAATGTTCTGCAGGCAAGTAAATGTTGGGAAATTCCAGCCCTCCACAAACTGTAGGAATTTGCAAAATGTCCACTTTTATCCTGGGAACTATTCTGTGCCATGTAAAAGAGGAGAAAACCCCTCACAGCTGCATAAAGAATCAACAAGGAGCATCACATGGGATCTGTTAGAACGAATAAAATTTTGCCAAAATAACCATTTTGGACAAGTTCACTCTGCCCAGAAGTGATTGGGAAAAACATCCCATCTATCCAGATCACTTCATATCTTCCCCAGAAGATATACATTATCAGAGATTTGTATGCCCAGATACTTAAAACTGCCTTGAACTTATATGAAATTCTGACAGACGGTCCAGGATCCAGCCCCTTGGTCCTATAGGGAGAATCTGAGACTTCGTATATATAGTTCACCAACTATCCTGTCATTTTGCTATAAGTATCCAACAGTTTCAATAATTCTGGAGCGGCTCTATTTACATCCATAAGAAATATAATGTCTGTATATAATGCAAGATGATGCATGTGATTGTGAAATTGAAACCCCCTAATAGTAACTGATGACCTGATTATGAGGGCTCAAGGCTCCATAGCCAGATTAAATAATAACAGTGACAGGGGGTAGCTTTGTCTAGTGTCTCTCATAATGAGGAAGGAAACAGAGTGTGCCCCGTTCATAATAACTGTCGCCTTAGAAGACCAATATAACGCCTTAATTAAAGTAATAAAGTCATCTGGCTGTAATAGGAGTAGGTACCCAAAATAAATAAATATATTAATTTAAATTACCTGGTGCCAGGGAGGATAAGCTGGCCCAGAGCCTGAATGGAGACTCCATGAAAGAGACAGAAGTGAGTCTGGCAGGGAAATCCCCATGTGAGGCCTGCCAAGAGAAAAGGCAGGATGGAGAGAAAAGGCCAGATGTCCGGGGCAGAGAGACAGCAGAAGTGGTGGTTCATTGAGAGTGACAAAGCCATAGGGATGAGTGGGGCAGGGTACCAGAACTGCTGAAAAAGGAGAGCCCCGATGTTCCCTGCTGTCGCGATCAAGGAGAGGGGCCTGAACAAGTACGGCATCGGAGCCCTGGCGTCCACTGTGTCATCTTCTACAGGCCATGCCTATGAGGAGAGGCTGGAGGCAGTGGTCAGTGGCTGAACGCTGCAAATGGGAAAGATGCCTGAGCAACCCGGGCCATGATCTGGTGCGACTCCTGACTCTGTGCTGCCACGTATTTCATTAAGAATGTGAGAGAATGGTATTAGGAGCCTTAGGAAAGCCCCATCGCCATGATGAATACTACCAGCTGGATCCAATGATGTCACTGGTGATGTCAGCAGGAGATCTGAGATCATAAGAGGGGATCTTCCAAAACTGATACAAATAGAGCAAACTAAAGAAAATAAAAAGAAAATAAGGTTGGTGGCCACGTAAGAAGCCCCTGTCCACCTGACTAACACCAACTCCCCAGTCCCTGGAGGCCATTTAAAAAATATAATTAGTCCTGTTGGAAGCCCTGCCTACTTTGGGGTTAAAATCCACTTAAATTTATCTCCAATCCCGTGGACGTGTGGCTTTCTTGGAGATTTGTCTAAATAAAACTCCAGGGATCTGGACTCCACCTCTAAAAAAATTGGGTGTAAAGAACTTCTTTTTATTTCCTTACTTCTTCGCTCTGAAATCTCCACCCAGGAAGGAAGTTGATTGATTTGAGAGTGTTGTGAGAAGAATGTTCCGGGATCTGAGGTCTACTTTATTTTTGAATATTCCTGATAGTCAGGCCTCATTCTAAAAGGAAGGCAAAAATTAGGGAGGTGATTACATCATCCCCCCTGTCTGAGCCTTCCCGGCTTCAGATACCTGCCTTTTTCTCACCAGCACCTGGTAATGAACTGGTCAAAAGGGCCATTGAAGAACTAGGCATAGAGCGGATGCCTGTTCTTCTGGCTGAAACATCTTTAAGTCCCGGTGCCCCGAGCACCCCTCCTCCACCTTAACTAATTCCTCCTGATTTTCTAGATTTGCATATAGTTGAAGAGGGGATGAGAGGAGGAGACCAGGCAAAAGAGGGAAAAGGGGAATTGAGATCTGGAAGAAACATTTCCTTGCAATTGGAAAAAGCGACAGAGATCACGTTAGACTCCCTCTGGTCCACTGTTAAATTGTTCGAGGCAGCGATTGTTAACTTAACCAAAATAACAATAGATTCAAATCAGCGTTTTACTGATATTGAGACTTCTATTACAAAATCTGGAAAAGAAAGACAGCACATGGAAGTGAGAATGATCAATCTGGAAAGTTGCCATCAAAGACTTACAAAAGCTGAGATATTGTACGGTAAAAGGCTTGAGGCCGTTGAAAATTCATTAAAATATTTAAACCTTAGGGTATTGAATTTTCCCAGGCATGCTTTAATATGACGATTAGACATGTTCAAAGAATATTTAAGTCAAATTCTAAAGATGCCGCAACTAGCTATGCCGCCTATCTCTAAGATTTATTATATTTCTACAAGAGGCACTATATCCCATCACAGGATAAACCAGGGGAGCCTTCATTAAATTTGTCTGCAATTATTGAAGCTACTACAGAAACAGCTATTGCTTCTAGATCAACATTGCATGTTTCTTTTGCTTTTGCTTCTGACAGAGACGCAGTGTTTCGCCTCTACATGCGGAAAAGAATGGAAATTTTTCATGGGGAGAAAGTTTGGATCTATCCCGACTTTTCTAGATTAACGCAGGAGAGGAGGAGGAAATTTTTAGTATTAAAATCTGAAGTAGAAAGTATGGGGGGAAAAATGATACTAACATTCCCGTGTAGGTGCGGGTTACTCCATCAAAATCAGAAATATATATTTTATGAAATTTCTCAATTATGAAATTTTCTCGATTCTCATACCCGAGAGACTTTAGGTGCTGAGGGGGTACAGAAAAGCAGTTTTTTCTGCTTTTCTGTACACTTTCCCAGTGCCGGCAGGAGTTAATTTCTGAGGCAGTTTGGCGGCTTTCTAATAAGAATAAATCTAGCGGTTCAGTCAGCCAAAAGAATATTCTTGGGCTGCAAACGACTGCACCAACTGCTCAATAAGATAAGTAAAGTTTGTCGGGACTATAACTCCACATTGTGGGAGTATAGGAAAAATAACAAATTCTGCTCGCTATAGTATCACACAGTCAGGCGGCACAATACAAAACTGTTTCAGTTTGATTTTCAAATCGACAACTTCAGATCTAAGTGATTTCAAGCTCAAGTTTAAGATCTTGAAGTTGCAGAGCAAATTGCAGGTTTCAGCAAAAAAACATTTTTTTAAAGAAAAGCAAAAATAAAAAGGAAGACATTAGACCAGTGATTGTACCGACCGGTGCAAAATGTTTCTGTTCATTATCAGAATTCTATGCCGGTGCTGAGGTCTTATCTTCCATATAAAAAATATTTTTCAACATTTGGAAAGGACTTCTTCCGGGATTGGATGTAGTGACATTTAATATTATTACACGAGGAGATAATTTGAAACACATGATAATAAAAGTAATATTTTAATGGTACGATGCAACTTCAAATTGTAAGATTTATTTAAGTGCCAATAACAGTAATATTAACTAGTGAATTTTCTTGGTTTCAATTGTTAACTAGTTAATCCCTGATTTTTCATCACTCATGCAATATTTAGCCTTTGATGGATTATACTACAGTAAAAGGCAAGGGCTGCAGAAATGCACAGCGAGAACCAAGACTACACTTCTCCATGTTTACTGCTTTTGAGGTAAAGGAGGCATCATTTGCAAAGGCTGATTCAGAAGAAGACTTATGTCCTGAATTCCCTGAATCACAGGATATTAAACAGCTAGTGAATTTGTTACCTCCAATCAGTTGCATCTTAGCCTCCAGTGAAGACCAACCCCAAGCCCAAACAGCCAGCTCCTTCACCTAATTATGTCATAAAGTGTTGCGATCCTGCCCGCGAGGCTGTGTAGGGCGCTCCATGTTGCCAGTCTCGTACCTCGCCCTTGAGTCTCCTGTATGCATCATACCTCGTTCCTGACTCCATGTCTATACCTTCCAGTACCTTGCTTCCGAGTCTACGTCAGCACGTCCAGTACCTTGTCTCTGAGTCCTCGTCTGCATTTCCAGTACCTTGCTTCTGAGTCTACGTCAGCACGTCCAGTACCTTGTCTCTGAGTCCTCGTCTGCACTTCCAGTACCTTGCTTCTGAGTCTACGTCAGCACGTCCAGTACCTTTTCTCTGAGTCCTCGTCTGCACTTCCAGTACCTTGTTTCTGAGTCTACGTCAGCACGTCCAGTACCTTGTCTCTGAGTCCTCGTCTGCACTTCTAGTACCTTGCTTCTGAGTCTACGTCAGCACGTCCAGTACCTTGTCTCTGAGTCCTCGTCTGCACTTCCAGTACCTCCGCCTGAGTCTACGTCTGCACTACCAGTACCTCGTTTCTGAGTCTCGTCTGCATCTATGTTCCAGTCCTCGCTGCCCTGGCCTCCATCCGGCCTGCCGCTTCATGCCGTACCCTGCGGCAGGTCCGAAAGGGCTGGGAACGGTCGGAGGACTGTTCACAAGACCAACATAGCGTTGTTGGGTCTTCTGAAGCGTAGAGCAAATGGTACTTGTGTCATGGGCATTGGTGCCTTTTTGAGATGGAGGCCTAGCGGGCCAGGAGCAACTGAGGTTCTCTCCTACCCCCTTTGACCTTCGGATTGGATAAATGGTTGGTGGAGGTTCTTGAAGAGTTTGGAGAGCACTTTGGGGGGAGGGGGGGGTCTTGGTGGCAGCTGCAGTGGCTCATTATTTTCCTTTAATGTTTGTTTTGTTTTAAATACACAACATGAAATTAAATAAAGAACAAGACAAAAAAAAAAAATTCAAAATTGTCAGTGCACTTCCCTACTTTTTTGGCTTACTTTGTGGAGGCATCATAATGCTCACAGTAGCTCCTCTGCCAAGTTAAAGCTAATAGCTTTGGAGAGTGTAAACTCTGGGAAAAGAGACAATATTTTAGAACAACTTTATATTTCAGGAAATGAATAATGATAATCATAAGGACTGAAAGGAAGCCAACCATGTATTATATGATTTGGAGTGGAAGCTGTCTTTAAAAGGCATCAAAGATATTTGCACAAGTTTTCCACGATATGCCAGTCCTCCAAGCTGTTTTTCCTTAGATAGTGAAAAAGTTTATTTTCATTCACACGGTGAGAACATTGCATGGCCGAGGTCAATGCTTCTGATAAATAACAATGGAAGCAAAACTGAAAGAAATCATAGACTGTTACAAGGAATAATTAACTTATTAAAAGCAAGACAAATCTTTCATGCAAAAGTATAAAATTCTGAGAAATAAAAACATATTACGACATGGCATACAGTAAATCGATAAACAAGGTCATGCTATGAAGAGGCAGAGTTACGAAACAATCAAACTGATATTTTGAACCTTATGGTCTGTGCTGTAATCCAATTGAGGCGGATTTTAAAAGGCCTGCGTGCCGGCGCGCCTATTTTGCATAGGCCGCCGGCATGCGTAAAGCCCCAGGATGCGCGTAAGTCCCGGGGCTTTCGAAAAGGGGCAGGAGGGGGGCGTGTCCGAGGCTGGATTTTATAAGTTCCCTCCGAGGCCGCTCCGATATCGGAGCGGCCTCGGAGAGAACAGGCAGCGCGCGCTGGGCTCGGCGCGCGCAGGTTGCACAAATGTGCACCCCCTTGCGCGCGCCGACCCCGGATTTTATAAGATACGCGCGGCTACGCGCGTATCTTATAAAATCCAGCGTACTTTTGTTCGCGCCTGGTGCGCGAACAAAAGTACGCGATCGCGCAAGTATTTAAAATCTACCCCATTATGTACATATCCATTCAATTTGGGGTAGATTTTAAAAAATAGCGCGATCGCGTACTTTTGTTCACGCACCAGGCGCGAACAAAAGTTTGCTGGATTTTATAAGTTCCCTCCGAGGCCGCTCCGATATCGGAGCGGCCTCGGAGAGAACAGGCAGCGCGCGCTGGGCTCGGCGCGCGCAGGTTGCACAAATGTGCACCCCCTTGCGCGCGCCGACCCCGGATTTTATAAGATACGCGCGGCTACGCGCGTATCTTATAAAATCCAGCGTACTTTTGTTCGCGCCTGGTGCGCGAACAAAAGTACGCGATCGCGCAAGTATTTAAAATCTACCCCATTATGTACATATCCATTCAATTTGGGGTAGATTTTAAAAAATTGCGCGATCGCGTACTTTTGTTCACGCACCAGGCGCGAACAAAAGTTTGCTGGATTTTATAAGTTCCCTCCGAGGCCGCTCCGATATCGGAGCGGCCTCGGAGAGAACAGGCAGCGCGCGCTGGGCTCGGCGCGCGCAGGTTGCACAAATGTGCACCCCCTTGCGCGCGCCGACCCCGGATTTTATAAGATACGCGCGGCTACGCGCGTATCTTATAAAATCCAGCGTACTTTTGTTCGCGCCTGGTGCGCGAACAAAAGTACGCGATCGCGCAAGTATTTAAAATCTACCCCATTATGTACATATCCATTCAATTTGGGGTAGATTTTAAAAAATTGCGCGATCGCGTACTTTTGTTCACGCACCAGGCGCGAACAAAAGTTCGCTGGATTTTATAAGTTCCCTCCGAGGCCGCTCCGATATCGGAGCGGCCTCGGAGAGAACAGGCAGCGCAAGCTGGGCTCGGCGCGTGCAGGTTGCACAAATGTGCACCCCCTTGCGCGCGCCAACCCTGGATTTTATAAGATACGCGCGGCTACGCGCGTATCTTATAAAATCCAGCGTACTTTTGTTCGCGCCTGGTGCGCGAACAAAAGTACGCGATCGCGCAAGTATTTAAAATCTACCCCATTATGTACATATCCATTCAATTTGGGGTAGATTTTAAAAAATTGCGCGATCGCGTACTTTTGTTCACGCACCAGGCGCGAACAAAAGTTTGCTGGATTTTATAAGTTCCCTCCGAGGCCGCTCCGATATCGGAGCGGCCTCGGAGAGAACAGGCAGCGCAAGCTGGGCTCGGCGCGTGCAGGTTGCACAAATGTGCACCCCCTTGCGCGCGCCAACCCTGGATTTTATAAGATACGCGCGGCTACGCGCGTATCTTATAAAATCCAGCGTACTTTTGTTCGCGCCTGGTGCGCGAACAAAAGTACGCGATCGCGCAAGTATTTAAAATCTACCCCATTATGTACATATCCATTCAATTTGGGGTAGATTTTAAAAAATTGCGCGATCGCGTACTTTTGTTCGCGCACCAGGCGCGAACAAAAGTACGCTGGATTTTATAAGATACGCGCGTAGCCCAGCGCGCGCTGCCTGTTGCCAGCGCGCACTGCCTGTTGCCTCCGAGGCCGCTCCGATTTCGGAGCGGCCTCGGAGGGAACTTTCCTTCCCCCTCCCCCCACCTTCCCCTCCCTTCCCCTACCTAACCCACCCCCCTGGCCCTATCTAAACCCCCCCCCCCCTTACCTTTATCGCACGATTTACGCCTGCGAAAAGCAGACGTAAATCTGCGCGCGTCGGCCGGCAGCCCCGCTCCTTCCTCCGGTCCCGGGGGCTGGTCCGGAGGCCTCGACCACGCCCCCGGGCCGGCACCACGCCCCGGAGCCCGCCCCCGAAACGCCGCGGCACGCCTCCGAAACGCCGCGTCGTTTCGGGAACGCCCCCGGACACGCTCCCTCCCGCCCCTTTTTGAAAGCCCCGGGACTTACGCGTGCCCCGGGGCTTTACGCGCGCCGGCGGCCTATGCAAAATAGGCGCGCCGGCGCGCGAGGGCCCTGTGCACATAAATCCAGAAGGATTTACGCGCGCAGGCCTTTTAAAATCCGCCCCAGAGCTTATAGTGTAGTCAAAGACAGAGATACGTGAGAAACAAGAGTCTATGGGAAGTGTATTTAGGTCAGGAAAAGAAAACTGTGCATGTGTTCAGTTTTTAAAATGAATATATGCTATTTCGCTCCTGCTCAACTGTCTGCTCAAATAGGTGGTGCAAAGCACAGTATTTGTATGGTTTTAGTGTGAGTACTTTGTGGATACAAATTTTTAAAGGAACAGCATAGGAAGTTTCCTTTTGAGCATTTGTGGTGCTGCACACAGGCTAAATGTGTATGCATACATTGCAAACCATGGGCTATTCAAACATTTCTCCTTCTTTGACTTATTTTTCCCCGTATGTCCGCTAGTTTTACTAAGTTCTTCCTTGAAGTGGTTAATCTTTACCTATCCATTGTGAATTTGTATGAGTAGTTTGTATGTGGAACTCTAGTACAATTTTTTGATAATGAAAAATAATAGCAACAGTCTGATTTACTTACAGTCATAACAAAGACAAAGCAGGATGATATTTCAAACACATCAACTGCTCGCTTCTCTTGGGAAATTAAGCAGAAAGTAGAATGGTTTGCTAACGACTTTGCCTTTTCAACTAACAGCAAATTTATGAAAAAATAAGTAACCCTTTGGTAGCATTTCTTCTTTAAAAATGCAGATGGCATCTTTGAAACCAGCGAGCGGGCGCACATGTACGCATGTCGGTTCACGCCAAAGGACACGGCCATTTTATTACATATGCGTGTGTATGCACGCATGTTATAAAATAGGCTGAGTGTGTGTATATGTGTGCACAATTTTCAATTGGCACATGCATGGGTGCGCAAATCCTGCGTCACCGCGTAAGTTGGGGAAATTTTACATAGGACCCACGCCAATGCCATAGGTAGTTTTCCAGGTTCATTTCATGTTTAGGGATAGGACTTGAAATTCCCCCTAATTGTATAGCCACCTATCCTCCCATTAGCACCAACCCTTAAAACCTCTGCTGCCTGGCCTAAATATTTTCATTTTACTACTTACATGTCCTCCATAGCAGAAGTAAATTAACATGGCGGGGATCCCGGCCCGTGCCTATATGCATAAGTAATTACACACCCATTCTTTTGGCCAGGCCCCAAAATGCCCCGTCCAGAGCACACCCACATGCCACCCCTGTTTAGAAACTTTCCACTTGTGTGCCCAGCGGGAGATACACGAATCCATGGGAGGCTTATAAAATCCACTCAACAAATGCCGGCCCAACTTCGCACGTATCTCCCACTTTTGGCATACGCAGGGCTTTTTAAATCTACCCGATGTGTTTTAGTGTATAAAATGGAGCAGGGTAAACAACTATGGGCTTAGAATGCTGAATTCTGCTTGTAGTTTTATTTAAGCTTGGCAAATGGAGCTTTAATTCCATTAACATCATTCAGGTCCAGACTAAGGGCGGATTTTAGCTTTTGCCACATTTAGGCATGACTGTTAATGCTGAGATTCCCCCCTACCCTCAGACCTTGAATCTGATCCCTTAATCCCCATTCTTCATTCCCACTGGGCCCTCAGATGTCCATTTACTTCCACTTCCTTGTAGACCTTGTGACCGTCGCTGCCCGACGTCTCCACTCCGCCCACCTTACTACATTGGCGACTCCCTCTGGAGTTGATGGAAGGCTGGCTGCCGCGGCGTCTTTCGCAGGCCTTGATCTCTCTTTGTTTTCAGGTCACAGTCAGGAACCGGTACTCGCTCCTCGAGGGCCCATGTTCCCGGACTGGTTGCTGAATACTTATTCTGCCTGGAAGTCATCGCTGCCTACTACACCAATGAGTTACCATCTCTCTCTCAGAGCTTTCCCTGGAACCAGGTACTCGCTCGTCAAGGGCCTAACTCATTCCAACACCTGGACTACTTCTAGAGACTATTCTATGAGTGTTACCATCAAGGTTCTGTTCCTGAACTCTGCATACCCTGCCTACTCACTATATTCAGTATCTCTACAGCTCAGTTATCCAGGATCGCTGTTCCAGTACCTGAGGGACTACAGCCCTGCCGGGCACTTCCAGCTCACTACTGCCACCTCTGGTGGCTCAGTATACTGTCTAATAAAAGAACTAGTGTGTGTCTGTCTCCTAACTCTGAGCCTGACCGGTAGTCCCTCTCTGGATCTTCCCCCACGGGTGTGGTCATCTGCCACCGGTCCAAGGATCCACCCTCAACTCTCCTAGTTTTGTAACTCTCCTAGTTTTGTAATGGAGCAGCCAATTAACTACTATTCTAGTTCATCAAAAATTTTATGTTATTGATCATGTTACTAATTGTACTTTTATTCAAACTTAAGATGATGATTTTTACTTTTATTTTTATTTTACATTTTATTTTTACTTAGTTTAGTTTTATTTTAGTTTTCATAAATCTCTTCGATTATTAAATACACTGTTGTAAACCGTTTTGATCGATACCTGTATTGGTAAACGGTATATAAATGCGCTAAATAAATAAATAAATAATAACAGACCTCAAATGGCCATTTTTCCTCCTCTAGTGTACCTCTGATAACCATTTCCTCTCAATACATCTATGGATTTCTGATGTCTAATCACTTATCCTGCCCTTGCTGACATATTAATCAGTTGCCTAATTTGAAGAAAATGACTCTAGGTGATGTGCAATCAAACTTTAAAATGTCATATCAATGCTCTGGTTATGCTGATAACAGAAAGCTGTGAGCATGGGGGCTGTATCAGCCTGCCTGGCATTTACAGACCCTGCAGCATCCTCGTCAACCCTGAATTTCCATATGGGAGCTGAGGCCTGTGAGAATATGACAGCAGGCTGACTCAGTTCCTATGCTCACTGCCTTCTTTTCACAGCATGCTCAGGGCTACTATGACCACAGGATTGATGAAGAGGACATTTGGACATTGGGCATTGGAAGTTTGCAGGGATGGGGTGGGGGTTAAATGGATGTTGGGGGTCCTAGAACGGGTAAGATTGAAGTAGTCCATGGGATAGAATGGAACAGAATCTTTGCCACTATTAGTTTTCTGTTGTGCCGGGAGGAGGACCCGTGGCTTGGTGCAGAATTGGTAGGCTCCTTGGTCAGACCCAGAGAGCGCCTGCCACCAGGAGGCGAAGCACAGGAGGAGACAGAGGCTAGCTGGAGCTTCAATAGCAACTCGGGGTTCCCTCAGGTTGAGTCCTTGGTTATCTAGGCCGCCTGGTCTTAGGTGGGCCTCGCAGGATCTCTGAGAAATAAAGTTCAGGGGTATGCCCACAATGAACAAGAGTGCATGGTCGATGTTCAGGTCAGGTAGTCCAGGAGCCAGAGAATGCCAGAACAAAGTCTCTGAATGGAGAGTGAGGATCAAGGCCAGAGTCAAGGATAGCATGGTTTGCCAAAGCAGGGGTCAATACCAGTGGTTAATCCGAGGATGGTCAGTCAGGCAAAGGTCAGGTTCCAGGCAGTGGTCAGACGTGGTCAGTGATCAGGCAGAGGTCAGTTCCAGGTAGCGTGCAGATGTGGTCGGTTGACAGGCAGGGTTCAGTTTCAGGCAGTGTGCAGACGTGGTCAAGGAAACAGGCAAAGGTCAAATCCAGGTGGCGATCAAGCGTAGACAAAGTAACAGGCAGAGGTCAGTACTGAGAAGACAGTCTGAATGGTACTACCTGGGTAGACGTAGGAACAGGAGGACGCTGGAACAGGAGGACGCTGGAGCAAGACACTGTAACAGAAGACTGGAACAAGACACTGGATCAGGAAGGCAAACTAGCTATCACAACATGATCGACCCGAAGCAGCGCTCGATGTTAGTCCTGCCGAACTTGGACCCCAGCTTCCGAAGAGAAGGGCCAACAGTGGAACGGTACCCCAGGGAACGGACAGCCAGAGCACGATCTGGGGTGAGCACTGTACAAGACAGACATGACCCAAGTCCTTGGCGGAAAGACCCAATTGCCAAGGCGAGGAAGTGGGGTCAGACCACTTCCTTTTAAGCAGTGATCAATCAGGGCACACCGCGGAGCTGGATTCCGCCCGGGGCCCTTTAAGAGGCTGGGCGGTCCGCATGCACGCACGCCACAAAAGACACCGAATCCCACCATAAGGCCTGGTCTGGAGCGGGAGTGCAGGGGGACCAGAGACGCCGTGAGCTGGAAGTGGCCATGGAGGGGACGTGCCCAGAGCTGGTGGAAGGTGTAGCGAGGTGAGCAGGCCCGGCCGCGGAGCATACGCAGCCGGGAAGCACAACATTTTCTTTCCACTATAGATGTAAATCCAGGCCTGGTCCCGACTTATCTCACACACATTTCTTTATTGTGCATATGTGCCCAGCTTGTGACATCTGAGGACAGGATTTTGGCTATGCTTGAGAAGTTTATATTAATGAAAGCAGACTTTTTTTCCCCACAGGTAAAGCTAAGAGATATTTTTTGTATTAATAATATTAATTCTGTCAGAAATTGTTGTAAACCGTTATGATGGCTTTATTTGGAAGCCGAATGACAGTATATAAAACCTGCCAAATAAATAACTAAATAACTAAATAAATAGAGCAAAAAGTTCAATATTTTCTTCCATTGCAAAATTTTGAATGCATAGCTGATATTCTAAAATTCACACAAATAGTGGCAACTAGTACTCAGTCAACAAGCGCAAACTCATTGATTGAATATTTTGTGCAAAAAGTAGTCTTCAATGGAGGTTTGGTATATTTTTCTTCAGTTTTTAGTTTCATGCATGTAGGTATTTTATAAGCTGATTTGCCTTGTTGAAATACAATCTTAAGTTCAGCAAAGTACTCTCTAAAGCAATTTTAGCAAGAGATATTTGTCAGCTGATTTAGTGATAAAAGAATATATTTCCTTCCCTAATTTACTTGGATTATTCAGGATGTGCAAGGAAATTTGAAAAGTCCTTTACCCAGATAAGTAATAATTTACCTGGGTTAAGTTGCCCTGTCTAAAATATACCCACTAGGTTTGGATAAAAGTGCATGCAGGCTTCCACAGCACATGGATTTAGGTTGGGGGAATTAAACGTGTGCTTGAGATTTTCAAAAGTATGCACACAAAGTATGCACACAAAGTACTGTGTGTGCCGTCAAAGTATTTTGCAACTACGTAGGCTATTTGAACATTGCTCCAGATATAATGTAGGCAGCCAGGACGATCTCTTCTCTCCATATTCACCCGTCACAAAATAACCACACAAAGAATACAGGACAACAACTGTAATCAAAAGGCCACAGCTTTATTTAACAAACAGTAGTTCTCGAGCCAACATGCCCCCCCCCCCCCTTTTAGGAACTTGATAGTAACCATCCGCCGCCTCCCAGCAAGATGATCACCACTAGGTCGCACGACCTAGAGGTTCCAGTAATGACTAACTCACACGACCCTCGCCACCGCCTAGCAAGGAGCTGTACCCTTGTGGTATTCAACCCTGGCACCTGCCAAGTCGTACAACCAATCATCACGATGCTGCCATTCTAAATAAGCTTGGGCCATCCGCCCCCAACAAGCTGCGACAAGAATATCCGCAATACAAACAGTGTACATAAAATAGGGCAGGTGGGAGGGAGCGACCGGATTGAGGCAACAGAGTGAGGTAAACTCTGAAGCCTCGCAGGCTAACCCCAGAGTCTCCTCCCCCCAAACACTGACTCATCGCCCTACAGCCAATCAGGTCACAGATGCCCCAAGATTCAAAAATACCTGAAGCTAACGGTTCCCTAGGAACCCGGGCCAAACTGGATCCTGTGCTACATTCAGCCCTGACTCCTCCCCCCCCGGACGCTAGGGCTCCAGCCGGGAGAGAGCCTGGCACCATATTAATATGTGCGTGTGGGCACTAGGCCCACCTACCCTTTCATAACATAGGCAGCCAGGACTATCTCCTCCCTCTACATTCACCCTTCACAAAATAACCACACAAAGAATACAGGGCAACAATTGGAATCAAAGGCCGCAGCTTTATTAAGCCCGAGCCAACATGCCCCCCCCCCCCCCCCTTTAGGAATTCAAAGTAGCTGCCTCCCAGCAAGATGATCACCACTAGGTCGTCTGACCTAGAGGTTCCAGTAATGACTAACTCACTCCACCCCCGCCGCTGCCCAGCAAGGAGCTGAATCCATTGACCCCCGCCACCGTCCAGCAAGGAGTCGTGCAGGGACAACTGCATCCAGCTGTACCCTTGTGGTATTCAAACCTGGCACCTGCCAAGTCGCACAACCAATCAGAACGATGCTGCCACCCTAAATAAGCTCGGGCCACCCGCCACAAGCGCAGGTTTGGAACAAACCCTGCATCCCCCCAAAGATGCGGCCCTGGATTCTTATTTCAATAAGTCCTCTAGGGCCTCCTGAAGTTAGTTCAGAAATAAGTCCATGCCAATGAAGGACAGATGAACACCGTCCTGTCTAAATAACCCCGGTTCTAAATCCCAAGACCACTCATTTCTGATGTGATAGCCCCCCACCCATCTTAACCAAGAACCAATCTGCTGATTGGCCTTAGCCCTACTACTTAACCAAATTAGCTTACTCATCTCAGCAGGCCTTGCAATTATATCAGACCAACAGATTGTGGTGTTCGGTGACAAAATAGATGTCAACATCAGGTCCTTTCTGACGATACTAATAAATTTACCCCCGGATATTTTACCCCAATCGTTTCCCCCCAGATGAACAATCAGTATCCTGGACTGACCAAAACGTTCTAAAACCCATCTCAAACATGGAATAAGTTCATTCCATAGCATCCCCATATGGCGAATCCACCGAACCCATACCCCTTTGAAAAAAAAATGCCAAATGAACACCATACGGGTGACTGCTTGCATGCTGAAAGGCCCGGGCAATAAAGGAATGACCCAGAATCCATACTTTATGCCTCAAGTGTGTAACACCTGGAAAGAGAGCACAATTAGTACTATGTCTAATTATTAGTTTGTCCAAGATGGATGTAGCCCTCGAAAACATCTGATTGCCATCTGCCGATCATGCGAATCATTCCCCCAGGTAAACTGGACCTGGCAGCTGAAGTCGCTGCACCAATCCTAAAGAGTGTTTCCCAAAATGACGAGCGTCAAAACCCAAACCTATTAAGCAGGTTCGAAGTACTGCCACAAACTGAAATTTGGTCGAGGACCAAAGGTCATGGTGAATAAGGAAATTATGCCCTCCCGCAGGACGGAGGCGGGAATACACCCATGAATTATGCATCGGGCAAGTAGACAAACCACTGACAGCATGGAGTATGACTGAATTGCCCCCCCCTCCCCCCAGCTTGGTCAGTTTTTGACCTGGGAATATATAATATTAAATAATCAGGACCCAGAGTGTCATGTTTGTTTAGCAAACTGGAAAGCTCTGCTCTCTTCACAGCCCTAGCCACCAGCTCACCGACTCGAAAAGCCCTGAAAAAAGCCAAAACAAAAGCAACTCGAAAAAGGCAAATCTCATAAATGGCTGTTGTGTTCCGCGCTCATGGAAGGCCATGAGCGCGGCCCCCTACCTTGCCCACGATAGCGACCCGCCGCGGGAACTCCAGGGGAGAACCCTGACCCAATGCCCGTCGCTTCAGCACAGGTCCCTGCTCTGGCCAGCGGTTCGGGAACCGTCCCTGCTCCTCCCTCACAGCGTCCTGCAGCATGTCCTCCGGAGGAAATCCAAGATGGCCACCGCCATATTTAGGCACGAGGCCGCGCCCCCTCATTAGATTTAAAGGGACCTGATCCCTTTAACCAGGTTCAGCTGTTCCCTATGAGCCAGAGCAGAGGAAGTATAAAAGGAGGCTTCCTCTGCTCATTCCTCAACTTGGCAACTTTTGGGTTAGTCAGGTCTGCTTGCTTCGGTGAGTTCTTCTACATTGGATCCTTGTTCCTGTCATGTCTTGGTGTTCCTGGTTGCTGACCTCGGATCGGCTAGCGGTGATTCCTGGTGTTTGACTTCGGATTGGCAAGCGGTGATTCTCTGGTGTGTGACTTCGGACTGGCAAGTGGTGATCCCTCGGTGTGTGACCTTGGACTGGTGAGCGACGACCCTCTGGCACTTGACCTTGGACTTCTTCTTGACCATCGTCTCCAAGGGCCCACCTAAGTCCCAGCGGCCCGTGTCCCTACGGGCTCCTCCCGGGGGGACCGTGGGCTTCCAGGGGTGAAGCTCCAGTCAGCCCTTGCACCGAACGCTCGACTTCTTGACCTCTCAAAGGTCCACCTAAGTCCCAGTGGCCTGGGTCCCTACGGGCTCCTCCTGGGGGGACCGCGGGCTTCCAGTGGCGAAGACACAGTTTCTTCTTCGACGTCACGACTCTTCGTCTGCCTCCACAGTCGCCTCTGTCTCCAGTGCTGAGAGTCAGCTGGTCATGCCTTCTGCTCCTGCCTTGCCACCCGACGGGAGAACCTACGGATCTTCCTCCTAAGGTATACCATCCTCCCATCGGCCCAAGGGTCCACAAGCCTGAGCATAACAGATTGCCAAGTCCATTGACCCGGTGGAGGTATCTGCCCGCCAGGCCATTCCCGGAATGGCCCAGCGCCTGAAGGATCAGCAACAGACCCTGCTGTGGAGGGCCTGACCCAACGCCTCGAGGCGTTAGGGCCCATGAACCCCACGCTGCCATCCCCACCCGTGGCTCAAGGAGGCCGCCCTACTCAGCAAGGCGCCGTCCCAGCCTCTGTAGGCGATCTGGGGCAAGTAATTCCCACGCAACTCCCATCACCCTCTCGATACGCTGGAGACGCGAAGTTGTGTCGGGGATTCCTTAGCCAGTGCCAGGTCCGTTTTTCCTTGCTGCCTGCGCAGTTTCCTAGTGACCTGATCAAAACCAGCTACATTATGTCCCTGCTCAATGGAAAACCCTTGATCTGGGCCTCTCATCTATGGGAGAGAAGAGACTCTGTGTTTGGAAACTTGAATCAGTTTCTGTCCGCTTTCCGGCAGATTTTTGATGAGCCTGTCCGCAAACCCACTGCTGTCTCAGAATTGCTCCGATTGTGACAGGGTATTCGGACAGTGGCTGAATACGCAACAGAATTCCGCACCCTGGCCACAGAGCTGAATTGGAGAGAAGATTGCCTCCACGGGATCTTCTTGGAAGGGCTAGCCTCGCGCCTTCAGAATGAGCTAGCAGCGAAGGAACTCCCAGATGACCTCAATGGCATGATAGAATTGGCCAATCGAGTGGATCGCCAGATGCGGTTTCACTTTCCAGAAGTAAAGGCAGTGAGAAGCCCCTCGCCTTCCTCCAAGAGTGCATCAGAAGCCCATCGAGCACCCGCCGAGGAGCCCATGGAGTTGGGTCGTGGGAGAGTCTCTCCATAAGAGTGTCGGCAGCACATGAAGGAAGGACTTTGTTTTTACTGCAGAGCAGCGGGCCATCAAATAGCTGCCTGCCCGACACGGTCGGGAAACTCCCGGGCCTAGGACCTGAAGGAGGTCTCTTCCTGGCCGTACTTCACCTGCACCTCCACTAACGTTACCAGTGGCGTTAACATCTGCTGGCAGTGAGTTCCACACCTTAGCCCTTGTGGACTCCGGCGCCGGCGGCAATTTCATTATGAAAAGCCTGGTGGAACACTTAAAGATCCCGCAAGCTCGTCTTCCAGCTCCATTGGTTATCTCCTCGATCCAAGGGAAACCTCTCCCGGAACGCGTGACACACACCACGGTTCCCGTCTCGTTGAGAGTTGGAATCCTTCATTGGGAACAGATGCCATTTTATGTTTTGGAGTATTCCATACATCCGGTCATCCTGGGTCTTCCCTGGCTTCAGGAACACGAGCCTCATTTCAACTGGAAGACCTTGCAGCTATCTCACTGGGGGCCAAATTGTCACGGCAATTGCCTCCAATCAGTGACTCCAGTTTCCTTTCCATTGCCTCCACCAGTCTTCAGGGCCTGCCGGTCCCCTATGCCGCATACGCGGACGTTTTCTCGAAGCAAAAGGCCGAGGTACTTCCGCCTCATCGATCTTTCAATTTTGCCATCAACCTCCAACCTGGGGCTGAACCTCCTCGAGGGCGCACCTACACCCTCTCGCCTGCAGAGACGCAGGCCATGACAGAATACATCAGAGAGAATCTAGAGAGGGGCTTCATTCGAAAGTCAAAGTCCCCAGCTGGGGCTGGGTTCTTCTTCATCGGGAAGAAGGACGGCAGCCTTCACCCCTGTATTGACTACCGGGGCCTGAATGCTATAATGGTCAAGGACAGTTACCCCTTGCCCCTCATCTCCGAACTCTTCAATCGGCTGCAAGATGCGAGGATTTTCTCTAAGCTGGATCTCCGAGGGGCCTACAACCTGATCCGAATCAAGGAGGGTGATGAATGGAAGACGGCCTTCAACACCCGAGATGGCCACTATGAGTATCTAATGATGCTGTTCGGTCTCTGTAATGCCCCAGCGGTGTTCCAGAACACCATGAACGAGATACTCCGTGATCTCTTGTACAAGTGCATGGTCGTATACCTGGATGACATTTGATTTTCTCGGACTCCCTGACTGCCCATCGTCAGCACGTCATCCAGGTAATGCAACGCCTCTGAGAACATCAGCTGTAGGCGAAACTTGAAAAGTGCCTTTTTGAGCAGGAGTCCCTTCCCTTCCTGGGGTACATCATCTCCAGTGAAGGATTCCGGATGGACCCCAAGAAGCTGAAAGCCATTTGGAAATGGCTGCAGCTATCCGGACTAAAGGCACTCCAACAGTTCTTGGGTTTCACAAATTATTATCGATCATTCATACCACATTATGCGTCCATCGTTGCCCTGATAACAGCCCTGACCCGGAAAGGCGTAGACCCCAGGAAGTGGCCTCCGGGAGCGGAGATCGCCTTTCATCGTCTCAAGGAGGTGTTCCTGCAACAACCGTGCCTTCGGCATCCGGATCCACAGCCGCCATTTGTCATCGAAGTGGACGCGTCCTCGGAGGGCGTAGGGGCCGTTTTGAGCCAGACTTCAGAGAAGCACAAGCTACGCCCGTGTGCCTTCCTCTCTTGTCAGTTCTCCCCGGCAGAATGGAACTATGGCATCGGTGACAAGGAGCTCCTAGCCATTAAGGTGGCCCTAGAAGAATGGCGCCTCAAGGGGGCACAGCACCAATTTACGGTCTACACGGACCATAAAAACCTCAAATACCTGCATCAAGCACAGCGACTCAACCCCCGACAGGCACGTTGGGCATTATTTTTCACCCGTTTTAACTTTGTCCTGCGCTATCGACCTGCCGGGAAGAACCTCAAAGCTGATGCCTTGTCACGGGTCTCTGAGTCTACAGAGAATTCTTTCGACTTTAATCGGCGTTGCTGCCCGCCGGGTCAGGTCACTTACCAGGACCCTTGTTGGAAGATCCTGCAGTGGACCCATCACGCTTAATACACTTCACAGCGGGGTGATTAGAACCATAGTTGGAGCAGACATGCTTGAACTTGCAGTCCAGGAACAAACATCCCGAGCGATTGAATCGCCAGCAAACATCTGGCATGCTGGTCGTTGCTCGTTCCACACGGCCGAAAAACCAACTGCCCGAAGCTGGGGAGTTGCCATCCAAAGCTGTGGGACCTTTACCTTTGATCTGCGTCAACCAAAGCCCATCGTTATGCGTACCCCATGAAATCAACTTAATTGAGCCAGGACCAACCTTAGTATTCTTTATTAGCGGCTAGAATGGCATCTGCATAAGCCAGCAAAGGGCCATATTGTGAAGGGTCATGATGCCTTACCACACTAGCCAGCTGAAGGAATGCTCTGGTCCAATTATGAATGTTGCGCGACACCTTCATTTGGGTCCCTGGAAAACGCTCACTGTTCCATTTCTTCCGTTTCTCCTTTCTCTTCCCTCTCCTACCCTCGAGCAACTTAAATATATCTATGTATTTACGTCACCTAATCTTCCTGAGCACTCTAGGCTTCCTCCCAAAGCTCAGTGAAAGTTACTAAAGCAGGAGTGCCTCTATCACGACTTTTTCCCTTAACTGAGATGTGACCCAGTGATGATGAAGAGCTCAGACTCACAGAAGATGAGGAAGAAGAGTCTGACAAGAGCTAGAACTGCTGATTTTCTTTTTATGTTTGGATGTCGTCCGCTTTTTACCAGGTTTACCAACTTTTGCACCTGACGTATTACCCTTAGCTGTGCTCACGCACTGTATTAACCTCCATGCTGCTAACCTGCCCTAACCCAGAAACTTCCTGGCCTTGTCAGGGGGAGACTGCACCACGGCTCCTGTTGGAGCCTCGCCACTTAAAGTTTCTCCAGGAGGTAACTCACCATGATACTCGAAAGAGGTGCCCGGGAATGGAGTAGTCACAACGTTTCCATTGCTAACACTGGGGTGTTGTGCCACGACTCTTGCCATGAAGTACCTGGTCTCTCCCCTAATTTCTGCGCAGCCGCACCCTGCAAAGGCAAACCAGAAACTGCAGCAGCCGGACCAGCATTGCTCGCAGCACCACATCTCCCTTTTGCTGCCCCCGTCTTCTCGTACATCCCCAATGCCCTGGGCGGATAAAAACCACCGGGGAAAGGCCCAGGACCTGGGTCCCAACCCCACTGCCCCAGATTACCTCACACTGGGTCCCCAAACTCTGGACCAAAAGGCCAACTGAAAGGCGGAATACCCCAACTCCCCATCAGAAATATAATATAGCTTAGAAAAAAATGGGAGAGAGTTTTCATTTAACTCTAAAATTTCTTTCAGGTATTTATTAATAAGTCAATTTGGGCCAAGCAAAGCTGAACATGGAAAATTCAACAAACAAAGATTAAGATAACGATTCTTATTCTCAAAAAATTAGTTTCCTATTAATTATGGCACTATCTTTAACAATTGCCACAGGATGCCAGCTAAGAAAGGAGATGAACAATGGCTAGATGATGTCAGCCAAATTGAGAGAAAGATAGAATCCCTCTGAAGCTCCTTTTCTTTGCAGGGCACTGGCTAAGAAGGGAGACGGACATGGGAGGATGATGTCAGCTGTGCATCGATGGTCTCTAGTGGCAGCAAGTGATTTAGAGAGCCAAACTGGGTAGATGATGACAGTCCTTATATGCAGTTTTGAAAATCAAAAGTTTGCACGTAAATGGTTTCCCTGCCCCAATTCCCTGTGAAAGCAGATGAGACTGTGCCTCAGACTTAAGTCAAGAAATGTGTGCATGGCATTACAGAAGAGAGGGGCATTGAAATAGCAGATGTTCTGAGAAATGTAACTGTCAGCATATGATAACCTTATCTGTATCTTTCCATTAAAATGTAAACAACTGGTTTTCTTAACTAGAAAATGCTATAAAAACCCTATAATTTTGTCATTGAGTAGAGCTTTTGGAATTGCCTGCACAAATTATGTCAGTCTGAGGCCTCTCCCTGTGATGATTACTTGTAATGTTTCCTTAATGAAGTGTCTCTAACAGATTCCAATCTGAACGCAATGCGGAGTTCTTTTTCTTCCATAATATTGTGGTGCCATGACTTGGATTGGAATGCCCGGCGTGAAATGGATAGACCGCGAACCATCTCTCTCCTGAAACCCCCTTGTGCCACACAAGAAGTGAGACCTTTCAAAATCTCCATTGGTATTTTCTACAGGATTCTGCCTGTGTCATACTGTTCGCTGCTAGAGGCTCACCCCATTCCATTTTTTTTTTTTCTGCCAGATCTGCCAGACCCACTGATAGGTAAGATAATGTCAGTGAATATGAGAATTGAGAAACAAGTCTCAAGAATTGACTGTGACTTGAGAAATCAGTTCTCTGGCACTGCATGCGAATTGAGAAACAGTGTGAATTGAGGAATGGGGGCTGGTGAACCCAAGGAGATCCTGTGCCCCCCAAAAGGGACACCAGCCAATTACATATGCACGCATTATGGTCAGAAATTCTGCAGGTTCCTAGAACAATGGAATTGGTATACCAGGGATGAAACTAAGAAACAGTTTCCTTTCACAGGATCTTCTGATTTAGATAAAATTATTTATCTCCACAGAGCCATTGAGTATAAGGATAGTAAAATTACTCAGGCTCAATGGCAGCTATCTGGATGGGTGATAGTTGTTTTATAATTCATCTGACTGAGGTACTTGTTTGTTGAGCAGAGGATGTTTTACAGTATTTTGACTATTATTGTTCTACTAATTGATAACTTTTTCTCTTGTCTATATTATAAAGGAGTTCTGTGCTTCACTGCACAATCCCTACAGTCCTGATTGGCTCACTATTATTGGTAGAATTTTCTAAATTAGATTTATTGGCTGTTCCACTCTTTTAGATACTATGTTTTTCTACCATTTCACGCAGGATATAAGAATCTATGTTTCCAGCATAGACGCTTGGCATCTCTTCATCCCATTTTACTTCCTCTGTCTTCCTGGCTAAAATATTTCCCTCCCTCCCTGGGGATTTCAGCCTGTAACTTTATAACTCAGATCCTGTTATCAGATATGGACTGCTGCTGGTGCTCCACTGCTCTCTGCCCAGCAATCCGACCACAGGGCCTTAGGTCTTTCTTGTGTCCATCGCTGCTCGACGCCCTCTATACCTCTGTGGTGACTCCCTCCGGGTCTAATGGATGGTTAGCTGCCGTGGCGTCTTCTTGCCGTCTCCCTCCGGCGTCCCCGGACTGGCACAATGCTGCATATCTGCCATGTTCCTCATGACGTAGGGCGCACGCGTGCACTCCGATCGATGTACCAGCAAGGGCGCGAACCTCAGGGGCATCCCCCTGAGATGACGTCATCCACTTCCAATATAAAAGGTCTCAGTATTCGCTAACAAATGGAGTTAGAGGGGGATTGCTTCGGCTTTACTCCCAAGCTATTCTGCCTCCTCGGACTTACCATGGGTACTCACTCCTCGGGGGCCTCACTCTCTTTTCTTTATTTCAGATTGCAGATAGAAACCGGTACTCACTCCTCGAGGGCCCATGTTCCTGAACACTCTGAAGATTCTCTACTGCCTGGAAGCTATCGCAGATACAGACATTTGTGAGTTACCATCGCTCTTTCAGAGCTTTCCCTGGAACCAGGTACTCGCTTCTCGAGGGCCTAACCCTTTCCAGCTACTGAGCTTCCTAAAGACCTTATGTGAGTTTTGTCATCCAGTTCTGGCTATGAACACAGCATACCCTGTCTACTCACTATCTATAGTTTCTCTGCAGCTCAGCAACCCTGGGATCGTTGTTCCAGTACCTGAGAGACTTCAGCCCTGCCGGGCATGTCAGCTCACTACTGCACCTCTGGTGGTTCTACTAACCTGTCTAATAAAAGAATTATCTGTGACCTTGTGAGGCTGGAAAATTGGGCATCAAAATGGCAGATGAAATTTAATGTGGACAAATGCAAGGTGATGCATATAGGGAAAAATAACCCATGCTACAGTTACACAATGTTAGGTTCCTTATTAGGTGGTACTACCCAAGAAAGAGATCTAGGCATCATAGTGGATAACACATTGAAATCGTTGGTTCAATGTGCTGCGGCAGTCAAAAAAGCAAACAGAATGTTGGGAATTATTAGAAAGGGAATGGTGAATAAAACGGAAAATGTCATAAAGCCTCTGTATCGCTCCATGGTGAGACTGCACCTTGAATACTGTGTACAATTCTGGTTGCCACATCTCAAAAAAGATATAATTGTGATGGAGAAGGTACAGAGAAGGGCTACCAAAATGATAAGGGGAATGGAACAGTTCCCCTATGAGGAAAGACTAAAGAGGTTAGGACTTTTCAGCTTGGAGAAGAGACGGCTGAGGGGGGATATGATAGAGGTGTTTAAAATCATGAAAGGTCTAGAAACGGGTAGCAATAGCAGATGTTTCGGATAATAGAAAGACTAGGGGGCACTCCATGAAGTTAGAATGTGGCACATTTAAAACTAATCGGAGAAAGTTCTTTTTCACTCAATGCACAATTAAACTCTGGAATTTGTAGCCAGAAGATGTGGTTAGTGCAGTTAGTATAGCTGTGTTTAAAAAAGGATTGGATAAGTTCTTGGAGGAGAAGTCCATTACCTGCTATTAATTAAGTTGACTTAGATAATAACCACTGCTATTACTAGCAACGG